>NC_047518.2:9016826-9161826 GCF_902827115.2 Pseudochaenichthys georgianus
ATTATTTTCTCTCTGATGGAGACTTCATACTGACTTCAACATGTTCCACATATGTTATACATTATTGGTGACGTTTGGTTTTAGTTCAAACTAGGACCGGGACTTTAACGCGTTAATTAAGATTAATTAATTACACAAAAATTAACGCGTTAAAAAAATTATTATTATTATTTTTGCACAGCGGAACGTTTCTCACTGGATGAGTTTCAGGCGTACCGATTATACTGGAGCACCAACTAACGTTCATGACTTCAGCATGGGACTTCAAACAACAACAAACCACGGTGAACAATAGTCAAACATGAACGAACAAGCTGATGAGACCGAGGCCATCTAGTATTTAGCTCGGGCAATGAAGCCTCACCTGCTGGTTGCCCGATCGGGCAATCTATTATGCCAGTATCATGCAGCTCGCGGATCCAGTAATGAGTGACCCGACAGTAAAACTAAACATATCTATAACTAGTTTAGGTAGTTTGAGAGGTAATTAAAATAGCTACGTGTGATATTCTAACCTGAAGTGTGTGTTTTGTTCCGCTCACCGCTGCATGTGGTTATGCAGAGCTGCGTGTCGAGTCTCGACTCGTCAGCAGCAGCTGATCTCTCTCTCCCGTCAGATTAGACTTCACTCGCGTTTATGTCCATATCGATCAGATCCAGCTAGTTCTAGCTAATGATAGGACTACCTGCGTATTAAAAGACAACTACACAATAAGTGTCGCTATGCAACTGGATGAGGCCACAAAGTATAGCGCAGCATTATGCATTTGTTTACATGCCCACCGGAACCCCGAGGCATTACCAACAGACCAACGCACAATCAACCCATACAGGACATCTCTTTCTCCACATTACGTGTTCGACATTAGAGTTGACTATTCTTGTCTGTCACATACTCTTCTTGTCTGTCACATAAGTGGCGCAACTGAAGTGGTATTGCTCTAAAGGGAAATTATTTTGACCGAAGATATTTAGATTTGCCGGCTAACGGGAACTCTGACGTGTGCTTCGCGGATGCGCTCGGCTCCTCTCGACTGCTGCTCGGGTCTGCTCGGTCAGCTTCCGGGTGAGGAGGCATTCGTTCGACCAACTTACAGTAGTTAACATTACAAACATTTTTAACAAGGGCCATAATACTGTAAATAATGTTTGTTTTGGCAGTTATAACTGAATGTAATGTTTTCTACTTTTCCTACGAGTCCCGGCTCTAAAAAATATATATCAACTCAATCAATGATAAATATGCTTTTTTTAAATATTGTGAACAAATCCATTTGAAATCAGATGACATTTTTATTCAACAGCTGAAACATATTTCTTTTGGATAATTAACGACATCTCCCTTTAACCCTTTTATTATTTAATATTATATATATCTTTTAATATATTTATTTAATATTTATTAATATTTTATTGTAATTCTTCATTGTGTCATATAATAATAATAAACTAGCTTTATGTATACAGTATAGCACGTGCAGCTCAAAGTGCTTTACAAAATGGCACATCACAAGTTAAAGATAAACAACAAGAAATTCCCGTCAGATCAGATGTTAAGACCTTTGCAGATAAATGCAGCAAAATATAACATTTTAACAGGTTAAGAGACAAAAGGAGGTAAAAGGTATGATAATACAAATAAAATACAATAAAATAAATAATGATTTCTCTCGGAAAGATTAGACACAAGACAACCGAATAGATGCAAAAATATAAAACCCTATAAAATAAAGTGAACATATAGGTACAACAGAAATACAAATAAAAAGATAATAGTAATAAAAACGTCACAATTCTAATAAAGGTTAAACGATTAAAATATTTCAAAACAAACGTAAAAAGACGTTTAGCTATTAAAACTGTTCAATAAATAATATAAGATACAACCCTTTAAGACCTATAAAATAAATAAAACAATATAAAAGTAGGTAAATAATACAGCCCCACCTAGTGTCAGCAGAAAGTATTACAAATAATGATTACAAAAAAATAGATTAAAAAATAATATATATAAAATATATGTTTAATCATCTGATTCGTCTGTACATTGCTGTTTTAGTCTGTGTTCTTCTAATTAGTGTCTACAGTGTGTGCCTATTGAGCTGTTTAGAGCCATGTGGGACAAAACCATAGGACAAAACCCGATCCTGCCCCTCCCTCTCATTGTCTCAGAGATAAATGCACATTTTGTTCAGCCGGATAATATCCACATGTCTACCCTACTTTTATAATTTTCGAAATCATAAATCTATTGATTATATTTATGATAGACTTTTGAAACTACAAGAAGATAAGGAGGACTTTTACAAAAAAGTAATAGAGATGTTTGTCCAGAGGGATAGTCAAATGGACTTAATCTTCAAGTCAAGGTAAGACTGCAATTTTATTGAAAATGGGATCTTATAAGAGAGAACAATTCAATATTTCAATGATAAAATTACATGTTTTGGGTATCCTTCTGTTGAACTGTTAAAATTAAGTGAAGCATCAGACAAAAAAAGCTTTTTAAAATAATATTATATTTTGATTTGGGTCAAAATATAATATTTGTAAACCTGAAGAGTCAGTGCCAGTGCCTCACCAGCCATGAACCTCACTGCAGAAGCTTATAGACATCTGAGTTTTTTGTGCCCCACCACTTTTGTACATATAGAAACGCCACTGGTAGTGTGTTCCATGAGTGGGTTATCTGTTGTACATTTTTAGATTGTTCTCTTACTTATCCTACCTGCATTTCTTGAAAACGTTTATCCTCTGCATACTGTGTGCAAAATAGTTTTAACGATTGACCTGAATTACATTTCTTGTTTTCTCTCTACAGTATATTGTGGTGTATGCCATATTGCTCTTTGAGCTTAGTTTAAATAATGTTGTTGTTATCTATTTAAAATGAAGCACTAAACAGAAGCTATATTAGTACTGTAGGCACATTTTATATACAACATTAGTATGATTCTTTGCTATGCTTTTTGCTACATACAAGTGGTTGCTCACTGTCTATTTTCAAATGTATTATCAACTGTGAGTACACACACACACACACACACACACACACACACACACACACACACACACACACACACACACACACACACACACACACACACACACACACACACAGGGCGAGTGGATGTGTTTCCATTACCACCCTGCTGAAAAGAGAAGCTGCTCTTCAGGACTAAAAGCATTTTGAAGAGTAACACTACTGCATGTGGTTTGAATCTGTTTCCAGGCTACTACATATACAAATATTTTTAGGGGAATATTAATGATTGATGTCACTTGGGTTTAACAAAAACTGTTTGTAGAATGAGGAAGTGGACATCTTGAGATAAAAGCTGTCAAGAGCTTATGCCAAGATGAAGTAGCTTGCAATTCAGTAAATATCTCATGTACATTCACGTCTATTCCCACTGGCAGCACATAGACTGGTTTCATTTCAGTGGGCTACTTCAGCACTGCAGCATTGCTCTTCCATTAAGGTGTGGGTAATCGAAAGGGACAGCATGAAAAAGAAAGCAGCAGGAGTGAAGATATGCTGAGCTCTAAAACATCTTCCTGATACATTTCCATATGTTTCCATGTGCACCACTACTGATTGTGCTTCAGCCTTTCTGTGATACATCTGTAATCTTCAGCCCAATATGAAGTTATCAGGTGTAGCTCATCAGACTTGCCAGAGCCCAGCTCCCCTTTGAAATATATGCTTGATAAAATATCCTTCCCTTAATATCAGAGGCGGACAATATGTGTGATATCAATCAATCAATCAATCAATGTGTATTTATATAGCCCAATATCATAAATGTTACATTTGTCTCATATGTCATCTTATGCTACACTCCCAGGTGTATATCTGCCCCTTAAACACACAATGATCCACTCTTTACTGACTGAACCGATAAGCATAATATACATTCGTATTTGCATATGGGTACCTGGTTCTTGGCATTTTGGATTTACTTCTAACATGTAACTTTTTGTTGTTGATTTTTTATCTTCACGTTCATCTGTATATTTGTCTTACTCTCTAATGCTGGTTTATTTTTATTTCTATTTTGAGATGTTTCTATTTTAGAATTGTTTATTTCTACTATTTATGCCTTGTTTTGTTTTATGCTGCTGATAAGAAAACATTTCCCCAAATTGGGATTAATAAATTACATTTTATTTTAACTGAGATTTGGTTCCCAATGCTAAAGTAGAGTTTACTACAAGGTGTACTTTGTACGATACGATATGATCAGACAAATATTAATCGTGATTGACAGATCAATACCACATCTTTGGTTGTACTAAAATACATTAACATTGGTGGGTTTTTTTATCCATTAAGAGCATTTTGTTTAAAGGTCCCATGTCATGGCCATTTACACTGATCATAATTCCATTGTTGTGGTCTACTAGAATACATTTATACTGTGCAATTTTCCAAACTCACATTGGTTTCACATACAGCATCTCTGTAAAGTATGTGTATTCACTCTCTCCACTAAACGGCTCGTTGCAGCTCTTTAGCTGCCCTCCCTGTGAGCTCAGTGTGCTCCGATTGGTCGGGACCAGTCGGGACGTTGTGAATCACGCTAAGCTCCGTGGAGGTGTGATTTCCTTGTTTAGCGATACACAGCGAAACACAGCCAAACTCACCCTGAGCACACACAAAGTCACAGCCGAAGTAAAAACAATAAGTGTGGCTTGATATTGAGTAAGAAAAAGGTTGATAAACGCTGTGAGAATGGGTCTGCAGAGAGGATTTCGCCGCAATCCCAACTGTCTGTTATCACTCAGCCTGCAGCCAGGGAGGAGAGATCAGCAGAGCTGCCTGCACTGAGTGGGTGAGGAAGTCCGTGGATTGGTCAATTTGGACCAATCAGCGGGGGCTTTACGTAACGGCTCCGCGGACGTAACGTAACGGCTCCACGGATTGGTCCATTTCGTTCCGGGGACGACATGACATCATGATGTACCCGGAAGAATCAAATGGACAGTGACGTATCTCCAACGAGGCGTTTTGGGGAGGTATTTTCTGTGTTAGAGTTTTACTCCCTACATGGTGTACTTTGAGGGTTTTGACTGCAGACCGTTTACATGTATAAAAACCTTCATAACACACAAGGGGACGGGTCATAACCGGAAAAGCATGACATGTCACCTTTAAATGATGTGTTTTGATGGCCAGAATTATCAGCCCAATTAATATCATAGCTAGCTAGCATGATATATTTGGAAGCACCTAGCTAACCAAGGTACAACACACGTTAGCTGGTCAATTCTCCAGCTCCCCCTCTCGTCCAAGTACGGTCACCTCTGGTTCCTAAAACTAGATGCCTGGGCCGAAAGGCAGAAATCAAGGCTTCAGAATGGCCCAAAACCAATGGGTGATGTCACCGTGACAACATACACCTCTTTCATACAGCCTATGGTTAACAGGAAGTTCGCCAAACGTTGAAAACATTTTCTGTTTTCAGGCCAAACTGTTGTACAACTACCTTGTCAGTCTGTAACGTCAGTTGGGCCCAAAAATACTTTCCCCATTGACTTATTAGGAATGAGACATCTGTAAATCATCATACTATTTTTATGAAGGCGAGTCAACTACAGAGTACAATCACTTGAAAAGCCACAATATATCATTGAGGCATAAACATTGTAAAACACACTAAAACTGAATGCAGAGTTATTTTCCCTATCCATTCATTTGATTTGCACGGAGAATGGAGGCAGGACCCAGTTCTCTTTATACATCCATGTTTTCAAAAGGGAAATCAATCAATGGAATTATTTACTGTAAACTGGTGTGCTGTAACAGAGTATTGGGTAACGGTCACATGGAAAGACAGTAAAACATGTTGTATGATAATGTGACTTACGTGATGATCCCGCAGAACCTCTTTGAAGAATCTGGTTCAGAACATCTTCAGTGTCGCTGGTGCTCGCCATACTGTTCCTCATCTGCATCATAGACAGCTGAGAGCATAGGCTGGGCTGACGGTCCATCTTCTTCAACGCCTGGGACCCACCATCATCATCATCATCATCAACAACACCGTCATCACAATCATCATCATTATCAATACAAAGTGTGCATAGTGTTTTCTTTAGAAGTGGACCCACCTTGTCACTGAGTGTGGGGTCGTTCAGAGAGTACAGTTTGTTGGTGATGTCTTTGCCAATGAGGTACCTGAACACCTCATTGAGGAAGGTGTCTGACTCCAGGAAGAAGGTGAGCCTCTCTCGAGACCAACACAGGTACTTACAGTTCTCCTCTGCCACGATGGTCACCTATTCATCAGACACAGAAACATCTGAAACTAGAATTGGATGAGCTCTCCAATCAGTAGAGACACTTCTGATCTATTGTTCTTTTTACCACTGCAATCATTAACCTGTTGAGCCCTGAGCTGTTTTTCAGGTCTCAGGCTCGAAAAGGACATTCCCAGAACAAATGACTATATCTTCACTTCTAAAAGGGGTACATTCATCATCTTTTTTCTCTAAGCAAGGTTACATCTGTGAGTTGGATGTAGACGTGTCAGAATCAATATAGAATTGTTTTATTTTAAAGGAAATTCAGATTGAACAAAGTAAAAAAATGTAAATGATAGTTTCCATCCAAATAAAAAACATTACTTATGGTGAAAACCACCCTTGAATGATGGGATAGTAAACTAAAAGCTTTAGGAATCCAAACTATAACATATAATAAGTACCCTGTATCAGGATGGATGCAAAACAAGTGAAATTTGACCTTTTCAGAGAGATTTAGAAAAAGAAACTCACTTCTGGGGTCATTTGGGTGCATTTTCCATATCTCTGGAACCAATCGTTTGATTTTGATGATTGACACCTCTTTTTAACCGTTAGAGCCAATAGAATCGAGGGGAAGCCCCTAAAATCCATCTAAACATTACCCATTGGTGAATAGAGTGATGCACAGCCAGAATGCCCAAAACCGGAAGCTGTCATACACTCTCGTAGCTATCATAATAGCTATACATGAAAACTCAGTTTTTGCCATAAATATGAGGATGGATTATCAATAATCATTTCAAAGGGACACAGACACATTGGATTAACCTATGGACTAACCTTCAGCAGCGTTTTTATCGTTGTAATGCCATTGAACACAACTTTTGATCAGAACAACAACAAAGGTGAGACAACCGTTTTTGCTCCGTAAAGCTAAGTGGGTATGACACATTAATAGGTGTTTAATTTTAAGAAGCCCTGAGACACAGTTTCGTGAAAGAAAACCCCGCAGCCCCCGCAGGTTAAGGTGTAGATTGTTTTCCTTTATCCAAAAGATGTTATTCATACCTGAAACTTCTCTCCTCTGTGCATCTCAGTGGACCTGAACTCTGGAGAGTCAATGAATGCATTTGTATAGATGTTGTGCAGGAAGTGGCTCCTGTATGATACCTTCATCCTGTCACGCAGAAACAATATGGTCAAATTTACAAAAAAGATATTCCATGCACATTTTATTCCAGAGAAAACGTTCACTTCAAATCCATTTTGTGGAATTAGGGTTAGGGTTAGGGTTACTGTGAAATCTCGTAGACATAGAGGCAAACAAACTTGACATACTTTCCCTTGAGGAGAATGCTGAGGCGTTCGTCCACAGAGGTCTTGTCCTCTGCAGCGTAGGCCTGGCCCTTCTTCAGAGTCTGGATGGTGCAGAACTGTCCTGTGAGCCTCTGGAACAGAGCCTCCTTCACATGCAGCGGCTCAAACATCCGCTTGTAGACCGACCGAAGCTCCCTGTCGATCTTAATCTGCCAGAGCAAAGACACATTTACACTTTATTTTCATTTTAGGTCAAAAGAGGCGTCAACTAGTTAACTAGTGAACATTTTGCCTTTACTAGTTAACTAGTGAGTGATTCTGGCTGCTACAAAAGAAGCACAACTAGTTAACTAGTGGCATACATTAGTCTGCACTAGTTAACTAGTTGTGCTTCTTTTGTGTAACTAGTTAACATGTCAGAGCTTTTGCAGCGCACTAGTTAACTTGTAAGACTTTTAGGGTAACTAGTACGGTCAGAGGGCCACTAGTTCATCAAAAAGCTTACACGTTGGGACTTTGGCGTTACTAGTGCTGCTCCTGGCGTCACTAGTAAGGCATACGTGGTAACTAGTCGGACAAAAGTGCCACTAGTTGCTGAAAAAGAGCGACTAGTGAAATGTTTTATTTAACTAGTAAAGCAGAGTGCCTAACTTGTTTGACCATATATCTAACAAGTGAAAACTAGTGGAGGCCGCTGCCGTCTGATATCAAGGAAATTGAATAAATACTCAAATGGCTTGCCATACGAGCTTTAATGAAACACAGAGACCCAGACATAATAGTACTGTATCATATTATTTTCGAATCAATCATTTTTCAATTTTTTTTTAAATAACCATTTTTCCTCCTGGTCTCTCGCGCCCCCCCTGTCATGCCTCTGCGCCCCCCACTTTGAGAACCACTGCTCTGACCCCTTGGTGGCAGCGACACATTTGTTCTGCATGTCATTACCATAAAGCAGGACGATATGCTGCTTCCTGCCTGAGCCAGTATTTTCATTCGGTGAAACGGCCTGAATGTAAGGCCACGTGAACGATGATGCAGAACTCACCGGCCTGCGCTTGTACAGCAGGAAGAACAGATGCAGGAAGTTGACGAGCAGAAACACCACGTTCCACACCATCACATCCAGGTTGCAGCGGTACAGGGTGGCCCACACGATGAAGAGAGCGCATCCTGCCGGGTCAGAGACACAGAGCACACGGGTTTAGGGGAGGATACATTTTGACAATGAATGAACTACTTCTCCAATCAAAGTTCAATATTCAGTCTTGTTTAGTATCCATTCACGGAGAAACATCATGTGAAGCTACTGTATTGGTCATTTCTAGAAGTACATTTACAATATCACCAAAACAAATAAAGAACCAATACAGGATGCAGCACAGACATGCAAAGACAACGAGTAAAAGAAAGAAATATAACGAAGCATTACACAAAAATAATACAAATAAAAAAGGCAACTTATTTCCATAGCAACCAAAATGCTGTTTTTAGATCACAGAATTGTGAATGATTAGATAGACATCCAAGTCTGGATTTAAGTTTTGAAGCTCACGCTATAGACCTTTATGTTAGAAACAGTAAAGAAACATGTCAATATGAGTGTGACTTGAACATTATTTTAATTTCCAGGTTCATATTTGTATGTTGTGTCTCTACTGTGACAAGTCTCCATGCTTTAATGTGTAATGTCTTTAAAACCAGAGCTCAGTCTGCTGTGATTGGTTAGCTGGCCGGCTCTGTTGTGATTGGTTAACCGCTTAGAGATGTGTCGCCCCTTAGCTTACAATGTGTTGGAGCGCTAGCCAATAGAAATGCAAGTGTTACATAATGATGTCACTGTTACGGAAGTAAACAAACGTACACACTATAGAAAAGGGAAAACCCCAGAATCAAGCAAAACGTTTGTAAATTGATTAGAAAGGTTAAGAATATGTGTAAATGAACACAGTATATTTGAAATGTCAATATATACAAATATTATATTACTGTATGATTTTGTTGGCTCCAGAGTACAAATTAAACACACACTAAAAATAGATCATTTGGCTCAAACTGTTACAATTAATTAATGTATTTCCCCTTACACGATGAACTACTGTTGCTCTGTACGTTTACTTGTCCTCTTTCTGTTTCTCTGCGAAAGCCTCTGAGACTAGCTTGTGTCAAAAGGCAGTATAAATAAATGAACTGTAAAAAAGTCCCATATTTACAGCTGCTTCCTGTCTCCTCTCTCCTTCCAAGCAGAAGATAAACATGTTGGAAGTGCTTTTTCCATCCGCCATTCTCTCCATCTGTCGCTGCACAGAGCCTGCCTCTGCTCAACAGATCCCTCTCTGAGCAGGACAACTTTAGAACACTCCTCCAAAGCTTAGCTCAACTGATCTGTCAAGATTCAAAGGCTTTATAGTCATAGCTACAGTGTTGCTATGCATTGGAAATCTTAAGTCCCCGGTTCAATACAAATAGTGAAAGACTATGTTGCAAGAACAATGTGGTAGTAATGCAGATTAATTCAACTTTATAC
Source organism: Pseudochaenichthys georgianus (assembly GCF_902827115.2). Lineage (NCBI taxonomy): Eukaryota > Metazoa > Chordata > Actinopteri > Perciformes > Channichthyidae > Pseudochaenichthys > Pseudochaenichthys georgianus. The sequence continues at coordinate 9,026,923 of NC_047518.2, forward strand.
ATCCAAATTTTGCACCTTGTACACAAAGCTATCTGCATGGCTTTACACCTGTCCTACCAATACTGTACATATTATACCTTATACGTATATAAAGGTATATCTATATTTAATCTATATTTCGTGTAAATATTGCTATATTTTCCTGTTAGAATATTTTTTTTCCGTTATTTTCTCACAATGTACCTTCTTTAACTCTGTTTATGTATGCACCATACACCAAGGCAAATTCCTCGTATGTGTAAACCTGCTTGGCAATAAACCTGTTTCTGATTTTGACATGTCAAAAAAACTACAATAAGCTAAAAGTTGCAGTGTGCTTGTAAATGGCTTGTTGTGCTCATGATTGACCAATATGCGGGTCACTTGTAACTAGAATACATGTATTGTTAGCAATGTTCCCTGCTTCAGTGTTATCAGCACAGGAATGGCCTGAGCGGGGGGGCGGGGGACAGACCTGTCATGAGCAGGAGGCGCAGCAGGATCATGTGCAGGCTCATGGTGCTGGGGAGGGCCAGAGCCAGCAGCAGGGCCAGGCTCCCCAGGTGGAAGAGGAGGTGGTGCGCCTGGTCCCATTCTGTGCAGGAGGTGCTATTCAGCTCCGCAGCCGGGACCCCTGGAGGGGCGGAGGGGAAGGAGGGCAGCGCGGTGAAGAGCGGGGGCAGCGCCGGGGTGGAAGACATCCTGCGGCGTGGTCACCTTGAAAAGCAGGGCGAGGTTGGAGAGAATGTGGGTCGAGGAGGATGAATACAGGAGAACAAACCTGCTTCTACTTGGTATGTTCCACATGTACCGCTCATTACAGATATGATCACCTTATAAAGTTGTTATGTTAAACATGTTAGCAAACTGTTTCCTTTGGTATGCCTCCAGCAGCTTTCAGTAACTCCACCTGAAGAATGTGTAGTTTTAAATATCCTTTCAGTCGTAGTTCAATCGTCACAAAAACATAATTTGCTTACTTTTGCAGCATTCATGCAGCAGAAGGTATGAAACATCCGGTCATACCAATGTGGGGGGGGGGGGCTTACTAATTATTCCTCATGTTGACCCACGAGCCAAAGTCACACCATCATAATCGCCTTTTTGTGTTAGATCTTTCTGGATCCTTTGATACAAACCAGATCAAAACAAACAGTGTAGGCGTACGGCTTCACAGAGTTCATTGTATACAGTATGTTGTATATTTTTTACAACTGTCTGAAGATATCGCATCGAATCATATCGAAGCTTTTTACTTAACATAAACATATATACATACATATAAATACATATTTCCTTTAACTATCACATACTTGGTAACAAATAGTTCATGTACCCAGAAGTGTGCACTTACTTAATATAATTTACTTTACTTGAGTACTTCCATTTTCATGTACTTCTACCTGACTACATTTCAGATTGAAGTGTACTTTACTGCATTGCATTTATTTCATACTTGTTACCGTTTACATAAATACATGTTTATGATGTATGTAGTACCAGCAATGTACTCATCATTTGCTCCATATTGACAAATTACAACATTCTACAACTCTTATAGTTCTAATGATAAAAACAGAATAATATAATATTCCATAATAATACAACACATTTATAAGATGCATTCTGCACAATGAGTACTTTCACTTTTGATACTTGACTTTCACATTGTAATGGAGTATTTTAAGACTGTGTTAGTACTTTTACTTAAGTAGATGATCTGAGTACTTTTTCCATCACTGCATGTTCAGATACGTCAATAAGCTGCATGTAATGATGAATTGAAGGAGATCACATATTTCCATGTGGTTTGTTATTTCTCTACGTGGACGACATACATGCATTCTCCACTATGCATGTACGAGTATCAGCTGCTGTGTCCCTGTCTGATGTGACGGGCTCTCATGTTATAAATAGCAGTGGGATAAACACCAGCCTCTCAGGAATATCTCACAGCTTCTACTTTCTGACGGTTCTTCAAAGTACAGAGAGGAAAGCGTTACTCACCGATCAGCAGCAGAGCAGGAGGAAGATCTCTGGGAGACTGAAGCAGTGAGGGGTCTGTAGGCTGGACCCTCTGAGGGGGGGGGGACAGACAGACAGACAGGAGGGGGCGGGTGTCAACATTCCACGCAGCTGAAAGGGAGAGACTAAAATGGTCAGGAAGGCGACAGCAGAGCACGTTCAGGGGCTGAGAGCTCCAGCAGGGGGCGACAGAGCGCACTGACCCCAGATCTGTCACTGGGACGGAGATGTGAAAATGCTTTTATTTAAAGGTCCCCTATTTTACTCTTTTTCAACAATGTATTATGTCTCATACCGTATATATTAAAAACATGTCTCTGAAGTGTTAGGCTGAAACAGATCATTTTAGCATCCCATAATCCCCTCTGTTTCAGCCCTGTTTCAAAAGTGCTGATTCTGTAGCTATCAATGCTAACGAGCTGCTGCTGGCCACGCCCCTCTGAGAGATATTTGTTTTTTCTAAAAACAATGGTGCGTAGGAGGAGATTCAGGTGATAAGGGGGGGGGCGGTACCTTGGTTGGTTATTGGCTAATGGTTACACAACCCCAAAAACATTGTGACATCATACAGTGGCCAAAATCTGATCAGCTCATTTTCAGACAGGTTTTTATAGAAATGGATCAGGACAAAAAGAGAGAGAATCTTTGTTCCTGAAACTTTACAATCTCTTTAGGGACACATATTTATGTATAAAAGACATGAAAAAGTGGATTTTGCATAATAGGTGACCTTTAATGATCTGCCAATACAAAGGTATTTTGTATGGAATTCAACATTCCAAAATTGTATTTTTATTGTTATGCTTAATATATAATAATTAATAAATGCTCATCCTTAAGATTTTTTTTATTATTGAAGCCCTTCTTGAACACACTTTGGGTGATTAGTAAAATAAGATGTAATTAATATTAACGTGGTCAACTAAATATTTTATTTCTGCCAGTATTATCTTGTTCACATTGTTGTTGGACGGGCGAAGGTTACACAACACACAACACAGATACACACTCATGCAACATGTGCTTTATTTACTTACTCTCCACATAAAATCAAACTTTATTTATTTAGCACTTTTCATACAGCCGAAATAAAAACAGTACACAACCCACCCCCTTTCCCAGAGGCCTGTACTACGAAGCTGGTTCAACCTAACCTGGATATGTTTGAGTTAGCCGGTTGGCCTAATCCAAAACATACGCGCTCTCCCTAAGCGGTCCGACGACGTGAAGTGGATCGCTCAAGCCAGCCGTGTCCTATCTAGGTGCGCGTTCACATGAAAGGGTGGTATCTGGAGCATTCGACCAATCAGAAACATGGACAAGCGTACTGACAGCGCAGCGCGTCATACTTCCTGAATGAGAAGTCAACTATAATATTAGACATGAAGAAGTTAAACTTTAAACATCCATGACTTAAACACTTTATCCAGGATCAAAGCCACAGAGCTGCACCTGCAAGGTGAATACAGCTGGTAACAGAAAAAGTGTTTGAATGCGTACATTAACAGGTTTATGATATCACTGCCCCGTCTAAAACACGATCTGACTTTAATTACATTTGACTCGAGTGTTTCGTCAACTTAATGTGTTGCTTGAAATAATATGGGCTCAGAACAGTCTCATAATACACACATGCACACAGAAGGATTCACACTTGTGTTTTTAATGCACACACAAATGTGTTCCGTTTCATATACATGTCAATAAAATCCAAATACAGAAAAAAGTCTTACATATGTATTTTTGATCCTCACATATTTGTTTTCCGTTTAAAACCTCTGCACCTTCAAACACAAACCGCTTTCTGTGCACGGATCTCTGTGCATTCGTGTGTGGGTTTTTTGAGACTCCCCTGACGGTCAGCCGATTCGTACTTGTAATTGTTTATATCTATAGCCAATCAGATGTCTCCTCAATTCTAAGCCAATCACATGAGGGTAGATTTCTTGCGTTCATGACGTAGCGCTTCATGTACGCATTTTGCGCAGTCTGGAGCTGACAGGTCCATGGAGCCTGCCTGCAGGCGCTAATCTCAGGACACCTCCACTCTCAGTACAGCGCCACTTCCCGAACAGGAAATGCACGCAAATACAAGCCTTTATATTATTAAGGTACAGCGCCACTTTCCGAACCATTGATGAATGCTTGTGTGTACACAAAAACGGCAGGCAAAACCGTTTTAAATGTGTGTTTCCTGTATGGCGAATAGAGCTGCTTTATTTATGTCTGTATGAAGTTGTCAGGCTTGTTTGAGACACATTGCGGCTCGCCTCGAAAGTAGACGAGAGTAGCCGATCGCAGCCGGGGGAGGTGTCAAAAAGCTCGTCTTGAGTCGGACAGCTCGGACTCGGAGTCGGCTTGACTGGCTGGGTTTGCAATGGCGGAAATTGCGTTGGCGTTTGCAAAACTGATAGGTGGACAGGCTACAAATGATCAGTCCCTTCAGATCCGCACACATGAAGCTTCATGAGCATGAAGTGAACAGACCTGCTGCTGTGTTAATTCTTTAGCTGCCACTTTAAGCTTTATGATGTGTACAACATGGATGTAATTTGATTTAATCTTGCCATTTTAAATGATGTATTCAATAAATAAGGTTAAACCAAATCATTACATTACAATAGATTTTATGTTAATGATTTGGTTTAACTTAAAGAGAAACTTTATTGTTATTGCACAGATTACAGGTACTGAGACAACGAAATGCAGTTTAGCTTCTAACCAGGTGCAACAAGCAGTGAAGTGGAAAGTAATGTACACAATCTACAGAATAACATATAGAATGAATTGAATGATGAATAAACAGTGGGGTATGAATACACTAGATATCAGCCTGTGAGCAGTATGAACAGTGTGTATGAATATGCTAAGATATATAAAGTATGAAAACGGTAAGCAGTATAGTATAAAATATATAGATATTAATTTCATGATGATAAACATTGTGGAACAATGATGAAAAATGGGAATGGATGTGGCGACGTAAAACTGACACAAAACAACAACAAACGTTTGCCAGCCAATTGGAGAGTTTCATCAGCAGCACGTGGTAAAAACCACCAATGAGCGCTCAGCTCGAGATACCAGCGAGCCGTTTCCCATCAAGCATTTCGCTTCCGCAGCTCGTGGAGAGCAACTGCGCCAACTCGCCTCGCCTCGCTCTCAAGGCTGCGGGCGTCTTTGTCCCGCGAGATTTCAAAGGCTCATGTGGGCGAGACTCCAGAGCAAGTCGGACAAAATGACTAACCATCATGCAACGCACTAGCAAGACGTTGATCGCAACTGCGCAGGTCTGCGCAGGTCTTGCTTGTCTCAAACAAGCCTGTTGTGAGTGTGGAGGGAGCAGCTCCAGGTTAGCTTCGCCTAATCGATCAGTGCACTACGAAGCCAGTGCTAGACAGTGAACTGTCACCGGTCATTATCGGCCGATATTCACTCTTAATAGTTTGATCGGTGCTCTCTATAAAGGCCGATCAGGAGAGCTGGATCTGATCGATATGGACATAAACGCGAGTGAAGTGTAACCGGACGAGAGAGAGAGATCAGATCAGCTGCTGAGTCTGACGGAGAGACGCAGCTCTGCATGATCACCTGATGCTCCGCCCTCTGTTTAGCGAGCTGAATACGCAAAATGCGTATCTGAAGTGTCATGAACGCAATAAATCATACCTTCGTGCGGGCGCGCTCATGTGATGGCTTAGAATGAAGGAGACATCTGATTGGCTATAGATATAAAAAATTACAAGTAGGCCTACGAATCGGATGAGCATCAGGGGAGTCTCAAAAAACCCACACACGAATGCACAGCGATCCGTGCACAGAAAGCGGTTTGTGTTTGTAGGTGCAGAGGTTTTAAACGGAAAACAAATATGTGAGGATCAAAAATACATATGTAAGACTTTTTTATGTATTTGGATTTTATTTACATGTATATGAAACGGAACATATTTGTGTGTGCATTGAAAAACACAAGTGTGGATCCTGTTGAGGATCATGAAATACAAGTGTGAATCCTTCTGTGTGCATGTGTGTATTATGAGACTGTTCTGAGCCCATAAAATAATACTTCTGCATACAGTATGTGACACTGTGAGTGTTGCACGGCCAGATACGGCTCAGCTGACTCAGATAAGGAAATATATGATACATTATGATGTGATATGATAATGGGACACGACGAATCAGGCCCGGTTCTACGGGGGTGCATAAGGGTGCACCCTCAGTTGAGTCGTTATGCACCCTCATTTGAAAAATGAAAAGTAAAAAATATTACATTTTGCCTACTATTACTAACCATAGTAGTAATAATAATAATAATAATAATAATAATAATAAGAAGAAGAAGAAGAAGAAGAAGAAGAAGAAGAAGAAGAAGAAGAAGAAGAAGAAGAAGAAGAAGAAGAATATAGTTGAAATAAAATAAATTGTAATTGTGGTTGAATAGCATTGTCTGCTGCATTTATTTGATCAATTTAAACGGTAAGTAACGTTATTATGTCAGGTGCGCGTGACCTGTGCCGCTGCACGTTCATCATCTGCAAGGTGCTTACACAGCAGTCAATGATGGATCAGAAAATGGTTAAAACAACCAGCCCTTATCGCCAGCATACACTGCATCTACTGCAGGTAATAACAGTTCAGATCATGGGGACATTACGTTACTGTCGTGGACACGAACGTCCTCCTGCCCGACTCGCCGGCTTTGCCCGCCTCGCCCACAGAGGCGGAGCAGCCACAGCCGTCTTCGTTGCCCCAAACGCCACCACCCCTCGGCGGCCCGCAAGTGCAAGAGGACCTCTGCAAAACAGAGCCTGCAGGTATATTTAAAAAAGTACCCAACTCGCCTGTACAGTGGGGTGAGGCGCTCATTTTGCAGCTCACGGTTTCAAAAAAAGAGATTGGCTGGAATATTCATGTAAAAAAGATGCCATCTTCTGCTATGCGTGTAGACATTTCGGTTCAAGTAAGTCAGATGGCTTCACCACAACTGGCGCCATGCTCTTATAGGCTACGTGATAAGGGACTGGGAAGGCATAATCAAGCAACGAGCACATAGATCCATAGATCTCTTCATGTTGTTCTCAAAGTAACCAGATTGATGCTTTTAACTTCAATATTTAAAAAATCATGCTCCCGGACCCCCCCAGAGGAGGTGAGGACCCCCATAGAGGGTGTTAGGTACACTCCCCACTTATAAAAATAGCACTTTACCACTGCACCCTCTCTAATCTCAGATGCACCCTTAGTCATTTTGTTCTGGAACCGGGCCTGCGACGAATGCTCCAGATACCACCCATTGTATGTGAACGCGCACCTAACTAGATAGGACACGGCTGGCTTGAGGGAACAAGTTGATAGCCAGCGTTGTAGGACAGTTTAGCGAGATCGGCTTTGTTTTGGATTAAGTCAACCGGATAACTCAAAAACATATCCAGGATATGTTGAATAGCCCCTGGGGCCTATACTACGAAGCAGGATTTTCGTTTAGCAAGCTAACTTCAGGGATTTCCGGTCCTACGAAGCTGGTTCACTTTTTAGCGGGCTAGATCTCCATGGTGACTTATCCTGGAACCTAGTCTGTGCTCCGAAGCAGGATATGTTCCAGCATAAGAGATCAACTCAGTGAAAGCACCACGCCTGCTGACCAATCAGAGCTCAGTGTGCGGAGGAAATACAGTTTAAACTGCCGTTGCAGGAAAGACGGCCGGCCAAAATCACTGCTGTGTGAACGTGAAAATGAATAGAACATCACCTCCCATCTTCAGTGCAATCTGACTATTATAACTATTATACTATTATGTTAAGAAAGCTTAATAACATATCTGCCACAACATAAGTAACCGGATCAAAGTAACATTACGTTGCCAGTCAGTGGCACTGTGAGTGCAGACGTCGATGTCTCCCATTATCATTCCACTAATGTATCATATTTTCCTTATCTGAGTCAGCTGAGCCGTATCTGGCCGTGCAACACTCACAGTGTCACATACTGTATGCAGAAGTATTATTCTAAGCAACACATGAAGTTGACGAAACACTAAAATGTAATTAAAGTCAGATCGTGTTTTAGACGGGGCAGTGATATCATAAACCTGTTAATGTACGCATTCAAACACTTTTTCTTTTGCCAGCTGTATTCACCTTGCAGGTGCAGCTCTGTGGCTTTTATCCTGGATAAAGTGTTTAAGTCATGGATGTTTAAAGTTTAACTTCTTCATATGTCTAATACAACCTGATCTCACCAGAATGCGTGACTCCACCACGACTCCTTAACACCACAATGCGTGGTGGAGTCACGAACTTTGTTACATTTGCGTGTCGGCACCACGCAAACAACCCCAATGTAAAGTGAATGAGGCTCCTTTGTCGTGGTGCACACACGCATTTCTACAACGTGCATTGTGTGTAATGCAACTGTTATTTTTATTAAATTAGTTAGTTTTTAAGGAAGGCCAGAGCTTCAGCTGTGTCAAATAGATTGTTCCCTTCAGTTAACGTTATTTAAAAGATAATGATCATGTCCCCTGTATTGTATTACGAGCGTCCATTCCCATTGGATAACGGAGAATTTTACACCCGGAAGTAAGTAGCCTATTCTCCTTACTGTCGATTGATTTTACAGTGATATCTGCACTACTCATCGACTAAAAAACACCAAATTGTCCTTGTTAATTACACAACATTGATTGGTTTGAATTGTGTACAATGCTTTTGTATTTTCCCCCTTCGATTCGGAGAAACAAATATATTTTCGGAGTTTTTGGACGGCAGAAGACACTACACTACCCAGAATCCTCAGCTATCGTTTGGGACTACACCATAGAGGCTTCTCAATACTCAAATGTCCCCTCCTCGACTCCCCTCCTCGATTCCCCTCCTCGAGACTTAGTCCCGCCCACAGGAGATGCGAGCGGAGGACCGAGGAGGGGAACCGAGGAGAGAGGAGGGGAAGCAGCAGACGTTTAAAGAAATGAGAACTCCTCTCCTCTGAGCGGTCATATTAAAGCGACGTCCGTTCATTATTACGTGGCAACAGCTGCATCAGCTGTCGAGTGTTTTGTCATATTTTATAATCTCTGTTAGATCAGCTGAACATTGTTCCCCCACATATTTACCTTGAATTCATTGAGAGTGCGGTATAATGAGACAATAACAGGCTACAGATGCGGACACACGCACACAAATATATTTATATAAATATATGCAATTTAAAGTATGAGAGCACTCTCATAATAACGTAACACAATCAGAGACTGGATATATCCCCCCCCCCCTCTCTCTGGTCGCTGAAATGGGGAATTGAAATTACGGGCCAAAAGTTGTATTTGCAAGTATTAAAAGTAAGCAGAGGACACCAAACCAACTAAGACCTGTCTGTCCGCCGCATCTGCGCACACACTGTACCACACACACACCTACACACTGTACAGGACACACCTACACACTGTACCACACACACACACACACACACACACACACACACACACACACACACACACACACACACACACACACACACACACACACACACACACACACACACACACACACACACACACACACACACACACACACACACTGTACCACACACACCTACAGCTCCTAAAGCATAATCAGGCTACAGCCGTTGTGTATTTTATTATGTGAAGCACTAAATGGTTTTAGAAAAATATCGACTCTTTGTTTGTATATATCTACTAAACTAAAGCAAATAAAGAGAGTAGGTCTGTTATACTGAGTGATATTTATTTTACACACTGCTCTGCTTTCTGCAGGACCTCACAGCTGTTCTCACTGATGCGATGAGAGCAGTTTCTAAAATAATATCCAGGGGATGCATGCAGAGCTGTCATTGGCTGAGATAAGTCCGGCCGTGCGTCACGCCTCCACCGTTCCCGGAAATGCATCCGCGGAGGAGCCGTGGAGGAACCATCAGTGTATCCTCGGTTATAGCTCCTCCAGAGAGCCTCCTCGACGCTCGATCCTCGGTCCTCGGTGTGCATTTAGAGAAATGAGACGTCCTTCAAAATGGCGCGCTGAAATTCATTTCCGGGTCACTACCGGAGGACCGAGGAGTCGAGGAGTCGAGGAGGGGAAATTTGAGTATTGAGAAGCCTCTAGTGTGCTTAGCTTGACAAACCCCGTGATCAGTCCTCAACCTCTGTGATTGGATGCGCGACGTTTACACAGAGCGTCCAAAAGGACTTTGAAATGGAATGAAACCCATCTACGGCACACTATTCAAAACAGGAATCGAACGTGTCCTACCCCCCTCCCCCCCTTAGGTCACAGGCTCCTCCAACAGATGCACAGAAAAAATAGTGAAATAGTGCAATAAGAGTCTATATACAAGTGATTGGAATATGATATATTAGATAAATAATTTCTAAGTAGCAGCCAGATGAATGTTATTTCTAAGTTCAGGTGTTTAATAGTCTTCTGGCCTGTGGGATGAAGCTGTCTCTGTGTCTGGTGATTTTAGTCCGAATGCTGTGGTACCGCCTGCCAGACAGCAGCAGACAGAACCGTTTGTGGCTGGGGTGATGGTGGTCTTTTATAATCCTGAGGGCTTTCTTTAAGGTTAACCTGGTATTTTTAATCGACTACATTTATTTTAGTTACTTTACAGATTTGGATTAATGATGTGAAATATAAACAACCCTTAAATCAGACTTTAGTTACACCTGAATGAAATTCAGTGAAGGTGATTGTCAAGTGCCAATAATCAGGCGAGATATTTGATAGTTGGTTGCTTGAGAAGACTAAATATTTATCTGCAGATCCGTTTAAAGCATATTCATTACTCGTTATTCTCTAATAGTTCATTAAAGACTGTATATAATTGCTATTTTGCACATCCCTTTCAAGATTTCAAGATTTTCTAAGGTTTATTGACATCATATACACAACAGTGTAGTTATGCAATGAATGAACAACTTGGGTCACAGGTTCATCAACAGTGCATTACAAGACATCTATCAATGTGTGTATACTTCCACCATTACACTGTCGTATTCTGCACATTTCTTTAAATAAAGCCTTATTAGTTAGCACATCCTCCTATCAGGCACTAAACTGTTTTACTCTAGATATCATTTGAGTATCTTCTTGATATTTTCTATTCTATATTTATATAATTGACCTTCTACTTTCCCACTATTTTGTATGTACTCTTAATATTTGAATGTTTTCATAAAATATAACACATTCAAAAGTGCGTTACAAAAATGAAAGACATTAAGAAAAAGGCATTTTAAACAGTCATTAAAAAGCAACACAATCTTCCTGCATTGCAATTACTCTAAACGTGTAATAACGTGCTTTAACCAGTAGGTGGTTTGGGTTAAAAGCATAGGTTAAAAGGCTGTCAAGTTTACAGTGTTAACAAAATAAAATATACTGCTGTTTCCGGTTTAGTTTACGACGAATATTATTTTGTTATTGTTTTGATATTTGTAACACAAAAGCGATGGAAAAAACCCATAGCAACCAAAAAAAGATGGTCTTAACATGACCCAGTCGTCTAGTAGTTAATAAAAAACAATAATATCAAAACAAAATATTACTACTAACTTTATTGTGAAATTAAAACAGAACGGTAAAAGAATAGTTTCCGGTGTATTCTGATGCCCGATCTCTGTAGATAAATAAAGAACTAAGACAGATGTGTAATATGTAATGCAGCCAAACCATTGATTACAATGCATTCATGTGATGACTATCAAAGAGTAAAGCAAGCACTGCTGAATAAAGTATGATTTTCTCTTTTACGAAACGTTTTTTTCATATGGAATGCAGTTGGAGGTCAACCAATCAAAGAACTTGAGGACTGATCACGGGGTTCATGGTGTAGTCCCAAACGATAGCTGAGGATTCTGGGTAGTGTAGTGTCTTCTGCCGTCCAAAAACTCCGAAAAAATATTTGTTTCTCCGAATCGAAGGGGGAAAATACAAAAGCATTGTACACAATTCAAACCAATCAATGTTGTGTAATTAACAAGGACAATTTGGTGTTTTTTAGTCGATGAGTAGTGCAGATATCACTGTAAAATCAATCGACAGTAAGGAGAATAGGCTGCTTACTTCCGGGTGTAAAATTCTCCGTTATCCAATGGGAATGGACGCTCGTAATACAAGACATGATCATTATCTTTTAAATAACGTTAACTAAAGGGAACAATCTATTTGACACAGCTGAAGCTCTGGCCTTCCTTAAAAACAAACTAATTTAATAAAATTAACAGTTGCATTACACACAATGCACGTTGTAGAAATGCGTGTGTGCACCACGACAAAGGAGCCTCATTCACTTTACATTAGGGTTGTTTGCGTGGTGCCGACACGCAAATGTAACAAAGTTCGTGACTCCACCACGCATTGTGGTGTTAAGGAGTCGTGGTGGAGTCACGCTTTCTGGTGAGATCAGGTTGGTCTAATATTATAGTTGACTTTCCATTCAGGAAGTATGACGCTGCGCTGTCAGTACGCTTCTCCATGTTTGTGATTGGTTGACTGCTCCAGATACCACCCCTTTCGTGTGAACGCGCACCCAACTGGATAGGACACGGCTGGCTTGAGCGATCGAGTTGATAACCAGCGTCGTAGTACCGTTTAGCGAGAGCGGGTTTGTTTTGGATTAAGTCAAGCGGATAACTCAAAACATATCCAGGATAGGTTGAAATAGATTCGTAGTATAGGCCCCAGGCCTCAGGTAACACATGCCTTTGTGATTGATAAAATACCTAAATAAAGAAAAACACAGCCACTAAACAAAACCAGAACAAAAATAATAGATATAAAATATTAAAAATGGAAATAAAAATAAAAGAAGGATGCAATTATAATACATATAATCAATTAAAAGTTTAAAACCCAAATGAATAAAGGTGGGTCTTGAGTTAAATAATAAAAAATGCCTCGTGTTTGAATAAAACATTCCATACATTAAAACAACAATCATTTATTTTTCAGTACAAGACACAAATAATTATTTACATTGTCACAATATTACATTAACAAAAGACAATCGCCAAGCATACTTGTCCTAATTAATCTGAGCCTTGTGTCATGAGCCTGAACACAAACACACTTTCCTCAGTCATATCCACTACCTTTTCTCTGGAAATCATAACACATTGTTGTGTGACGACGAGACACAGACACATTGTGGTGATTGTTTTTTCTCTTGATCAATATGTCTAGAAAGTGCTCAGAGCTTACTTCTACATCCAGTCCTGGAAACCCTTTCACTTTCTTTAATGAAAGACAATCCTATTCTACGATTCAGCTTTCATCTTAATATCAGTAAATATATTTATACCTCAAAATGACAATGATGTTTTAATTGCACAGGGTTAGAAAGCAACAGCTAGGCAGGGTACACCTTGGCAGAAGAGCGGCTAGGTAAAGCCATACAAATTAGACACCAAAGTATTTACCAATCATTCTTTTTATTGGAGTCATATTAATGGTCTTTGAATGGATTTAACGGTCAAGTACTTATAGCTGTTCCTTCTATATCGATACACGTGTTGAGTGCACCACACACCAACATGTCCTCACTCACTGCATCAATAAACTGTCCTTTGTCAATTAATTAGCTTCAGCAATAACTTTAACAAATTGTCATTATGTATTTACCAAATATCAAACAAATGACAAAAAGACACAAGCGTCCCAAACATGTTGAAATCTCTCCTTGAAGGTCCCGTGTCATGGCCATTTCTACTGATCATGATTCCATTGTTGAGGTCGACTAGACTAGATTTATACTGTGCAATGTTCCAAACTCACATTGGTTTCTCAAACAGCATCTCTGCATATTGTGTGTATTCACTCTCTGTCCTACACGGCTTGTTGGAGCTCCTGAAAATAGAAAATATGTGTTTTGTTTTGATGTTTTGAGGTACGCAAAGGCACGTAGTGACACAAGTGACGTTGCGCAATTCAGAGTTGTGCCGCGCATGCGTACCTGCGTACCAGTTATGTGCACCCCTGTTTATAACGCTGTGAGAATGGGTCTGCGGAGAGCATTTCACCGCGATCCCAACGTAGTAGCCCGAAAAACGTTTACCCATTTAAACAGTCGTGGTAGATGCCTTGTTTGTTTTAAACATCATAAATACACAAACAACAATGAATAATTATAGGTTGTGTACCCGAATATCCTGCTGGTCCAAACAAAGTAGGAACAGCATCGTTCTTCAGCCCTACGCTGTACATATCCACCATGAATCGCTGAAAGGTTTTGGGAAGCTTTGTTTCGTGAAAGGCTGGCAGAGGGTGCGACCTCTGAGTATTCACACGTCAGAGTACCCAGGAAGAACATGAGAAATCTCCGACGAGGCGTTCTGGGGCAGCATAGACTGTGTTAGAGTTTTACTCGCTACAGGGTGTACTTTGAGGGTTTTGACTCTACAGACCGTTTACATGCAGAAAAACCTTCATAACCGGAAAAGCATGACATGGGACCTTTAAAGTTGACAGGATCAGTTCTATAGAGCTGTTAACGTTTTCTCAAACTGCCTGGGAAGAAACTACTGATATCCTTTTGCCGCTAAATAGGCCGTGTATATGGAGGAAATACCTTCTGCAGGTTTAGCAAACAAGAAGAAAGTGGAGGATACTTTATAATTAGGCCTCTTGCTTATTTCACCTCTCTTCAAAACTCCCTGACGTCACGTTCCCGTCAGGTCTTTCTCCAGCGCATGAATACTGATTGTAACCTTTCCCGCTGAAATCACGTGTGCCCAGTTTACACGTGGTAGCAGCCCCCTGGAGAGTATCCTCTGACACATGGTGTGTTGAAGTCTGCCAGCTCCACCTACATACTTTACATGAGGTCTAATAATGTGGGCAGAGTAAACAAGACAACGCTGGACACACACTAATCCAACACAGTGCAGATAACACCTATTCCTACATGCAAGGAGTAGCTTTAGTGTTTATGGTTTACAGCCGTGTGTGTGTGTGTGTGTGTGTGTGTGTGTGTGTGTGTGTGTGTGTGTGTGTGTGTGTTTAGACAGTCTTTGGTCTCTGCACCGGCACTTGCAGGAAGACATCTGCCTTTTCTAATTCGGTCCCTGGCATGTGACAGTAGCTGGGCAGGCGCAGATCGTAGCGGTGGCCGGAGCTGTCGAAAGCCTTGTCGTTGAGAGAGTACAGCTTATCTGTGATATCGTTGCGCACCACCAGGGCAAAGATCTTAGCAATGTAGCGATGCTTGGCAAAGAGCAGATAGAGTTTCTTCCTCCTCCACACCACATATCTGCAGGGGTTATCGGCACGCAGCGTCACCTGTGGAGGCACACACACAGTAGAGGGTAACAAAGAGGTGCGGCTGACAGGAAACAGGCTGCCATCATGTGTGAGTCAAAGGAGAACTCCACTTTATTACAACGTGGTTCTTCTCTTGTAGCTTCGCCCATAGTTTAAGCAATGGCTGTGATCGGGAACAGATGGTTGTAATAGACTGGACATATCCTTTAATGGGAAAAGATAGGTCGGACAAAGAGAGTAGTGCAGCGTGGGCCGGCTTGGAAGTTATCCTCACAAAAGGGTCCCGTCAAAAAGCAATGTAATCTTCCATTGGATTGGGCTTCTTAAATACAACCACAGGATGTGAACAGCTAAGAAAACTACGTAAAGGTAACGTGACTTCACATCACCACCGCTAAGCTAACACAGCTAATGTGTTTGACATTATGACGTTACTGGTTATCAACCAACATGTTTAAGAAGCTTTAGACATTAACCAGTGCGGTTTTTACTGACTTGTTTCATGTCCTCGAACAAAACGAGGACATTGTGTGAACCACAGACCTCACTTCAGACATCGAACCAAAGAAACCTTGAAAAGCCACTGACTTCGAGACGAGCGACCCAGAAATGCTGTAATGGAAACTCATATCAGGGTTTAGGACTCATTCCTTCTATAATCCATAACAATGTTAAAGATCAGTCTGATCATTCGTGGAGAGGACAGTTTTGTTGGTGTGCATGGGCAAACATTAGAAACATCATTGATTTGGCCGCAAAATGCCCCAAAAGATAAAAATAAACGTTCCAAGATAAACTAGTGTGTTCACGACGGGTGCACCACTGTGGCCCATTGGTGAGGTTCTAATGAGATGAGCAAGTGTTGAAGTATCCAGTGACCTTACCAGGACCCAGGCGTGGCTCTCTAAAAATAGAACGCTGTTATCGTAAATGCTTTTCATTTCAACGTACGTGTTTCATGACATGACATGTCAGATTTGCTGTTGTGACGAAGAAAATAATTGTAACAATATAATCAGAATTTGCACACACACACAATAATGTTTATAGGAACCATTTCATGTACTAACATTGATTGGGTAAATACAGAAGGTGGTGTGTAAGCCTTATCCTTCAATCAGTGCAGTATGCTTTATTGGCATGAATGTAACACATTAGTCATTTAGGTTAAGCTGATGGTGTCATAACGGTGTGTGAATCTAAAATGTGGGTTACAGGCATAACAGTGTATGGTTGCCATGACATTCCTGAGTTATTAATAACTGAGATGTGTTTTTAATGTTTGTGTGTTCAATTGACCTGGAAAACGCCCTCCTCCGATGGTCGGAGAGAGTCCCACTCGGGTGAATCCAGAAACTGGAAGGGGTAGATGTAATGCAGGAACTCTCCGTTGACCGTCACACAGACTCTGTAGGAGAACGGAGAGACAGGTGACATTACTCACCCCCCGTCCAATAGGAAACAATATTAGAAGAAAACAGCCAGGGAGTGAAAGTCAACGCAACAACTGTACACACAACACCACTGTGTCCGTACGCAGCTGGTCAGTGGGATGTCCATGCAATTGCTTGAATTACTTTTTGGTGTTCATTTAGGTTACTTTCATTCTTCCTAATTAAAAAAAATATTTCATTAACAATTATTTATTCTCTCTAGTATTTGTTTGCACTTCATGTAATATTGACGTAACCCAAAAGTAATCAGGTTATGACTTTAGTGTGCATGTGTAGTGTGCGTGTAATAACATATGTACAAACAGAGGGGAGCACTGAATCTCCCCCTCGGGGTCCAATAAAGGTTCATCTTTATCTGAACATGTTGATACTCAGATAAGCTTACTGGTGACATTTTACTAAGTTATAGTCATTGTAACAGAACCAACCAGCTAATGCTCCTGATGGAAAACTAAAGTGTGTGAATGTTAATGCAAAGATTGACAGAATCTGCCAAAGAATAATACCTTGTGATGTTTAAATATGCAAACCTTTAAAAAAACGTGTCTGCTGTTGTAAGAGGACATAAGTCCGCCTAAAAGAATCATACAATTACAAATGTATATTATTCACCACATTTTAGAGTTAAATGTTTAAACGGACTTCATCTTAACCAACACATGTTCATTCATTTTAAAGATGTTTTATGATGAAATAAAAACACTATTTCCTCCCAGAATTGGAAAGGTCAATTATTATAAACAGCATTGCTAATCCCCAATGAAGCCAGTGGGAAATCAGAAGCACTAGTGCATATAGCAAAGTAACACAATTACTCTAGATGGAAAATAGTGAAAAATATCATTTTGAATTCCACTGTAAAGTATTTAATTTGACTTTGAGTTCATTATTTCATTTAGCACAAATATATTTGATCTATTCCTGCATTTAACTTGCACCATTGATTCCTTAGCATTGATGTTGTTTCTCTTTATGTCTTAAAAGTATGTGGCTCTGTTGGAGGAGCCAGAGACTTCAGACTCTGAGGTAGCTATTGGGCACATGACAGTAACACTTGGTAATCTTTTAATATTAGAATGCATTCTATGCTGTATTGTCTTGGATAAAACACAGGATGGTTTTATTGGCTTTAATGGGGACATGTTTACACCTGCATGTCTAGGGGAGGGCTGAGCTTGGGCCCCCTACAAATGAAGAGTCTATGACAGCATAATTTGTGATAGATACTAATTATGTTTTTTATGTTAGTTTGTGCACTAAAAAAAACTAAAAAAATGTTGAACTGTGTCATATGCATCCCCACAGAAATGTTTTAAAATATTTCTTATGATGCACAATTTATTTTGTTTGTTGTTAGCCTCAGTGATGTAAAGTAACTAAGTAGATTTACTGTACTATTAAGTACAATTTTGAGGTACTTTTATTTTAGTATCTCCATTTTCTACTACTTTTTACTTCTACCCTAACACAATTCAGAGGTATATAGTGTGCACTCCACTACATGTATTGAATACTTTAAGATTACAGATGTGGATTAATGATGTGAAATATAATCAAGTGTTAATCAGACTTTAGTTCCACCTGGAGTAAATTCACAAGCTACCCTGCAGTCTACAAAGTCATTCAAACTAGCTGCACCTTCACCAGCTTTGAGAACACTTTACTGATCAATCATTATAAAACATATCATATATATTATTCTGAAATGGACCAATCTGCACAATGACTACTTTTACTTTTGGTACTTTAACTATATTTTGATTGAAATACTTTTCTACTTTTACTTGAGTGATATTTTTGAATGCAGGACTTACATGATAATTCCTACACTGTGGTACGTTTACTTTATTCAAATACAGTACTTATTCCACCTCTGGTTAATAATAATCTCCTGCAGTGCAAAACTTCATTAAAACTTTAAATAGGCCTACAGAAAGTGTCATACTATATGTTGAAGGTAAACACAGGTCACCTGCCGGACAGCAGCACCGACAGCTTGTCTATGGCAGTCTTCCCCTCCACGGCGAAGCACTGGTCCCTCTCTAGGGTGTGGATGTCTCCCTCACAGCAGGTCACTATCTTCCCGAAGTGAGTGAGCGACACCCCCAGCTTCTTAAACATGCAGTTGTAGAGCTCCTGGAAGTCCTCACTGAGGGACACGCTCCTCAGGCGGTAGGACGCATGCAGCACCTGTACCAGACACACCCCGAACAAAGCGAAGCTCCACAGGAAGGAGTCCGTGGAGCAGGGGTTCCCCCAGGCCCACAGGGTGGAGCAGAAGAAGCCCAGGGTGAGGAAGGTGAAGAGGTAGAGGAGCCCGTAGAAGCCGCTGCCGCCCATGAAGCCGAGGAACAGGAGGATGTTGGCGAGGTGGAACACGGAGCCCTCCGCGGACTCCCGCCACGCCTCACACAGGGGCTGTCCCACCGCAGCCTCCACCGTGAAGTTCAGAGCCTCCACGTCCAGAGGCTCCATGTCCATGTCAAGTGAAGACAACTACCAGAACATTGGAGCCATGGGAGTCACAGAGCGGAGGAACACGCGCAACATGTCCCGAGTGTTCACCTGACTGTGTGAAAACAAAAGCACCGAAATAACACCGGAAGTAGCCTCAGTAGAAGGACACAACTGACCCATAATTTTTTTTCTAAATTCGTGTTCCCATAAACAATTTGACTGTTATATTTCATATTCTAGGTTTTGGGCAACACAAATAATTTTATTAAATTAGAACCAAACAGTATGTTTATTGCATATCCAACTTTTTGTAAGTAAGTTGGTAAATTAGTTGGCTTTGGCTATCAGAATATATATTATGTTTCATTCTGGTGCTATGACGTAAGGACACAGGTCACGCAAGAAATTAAAAATGTTCAGCGGGCTCTTTAAACCTCAGTCACAAATATTATACTTTTATTTTGAAAGTCAAAACATCGTATTTCCGGTTTGTATGTTTCACTGCGTAGCTTGACCATGGTTGGCCTCAGTAATAAAATATGATGTGAATATGATAGCAGAGGTCCCCTTTGTCCTGCTGTCCTCCTGATTCTAAATGTGAACTGTGATGTGTTGGGGAAATGAAACCAAAAAACAATTACAAATATGATTAATTATGAATAATAAGTGATAAAGCTGCAGCGCTATGAATGTGAGGCTGCTAAAGGTGACTATTGCTGTTTACTGGTTGGGATAAAGTAAGTGTGGGTGATATATCTGGGGCAGCAGATAATCCCAAACGTATTTCACGTCAGACATAAGGGGTCTGGCCCCGTTTTCGGATGAGGGGTAATGACAAAGGAAAGCAGAGGAAGGGCATCAGCTGCCAGCTTTTGAGCTATTTTTATGAGGATGAGAGAATATAACAGAACTGTTGCATGTGTCTCTGTAAATGTTTAACAAGCGAATGGATTTATCTCCCTGCATAGGACATCAGACAAGTATTTCCACTCACGGACTGTTTGAGGGTGTCTGCATACCCGATTTTAAATTGAGAGAAATCAGATAGCACCAGGTTTTGGGAGTAATGGATTACATGTAACTGGATCACGTAATCAGGATACATAAAAGTAACTTTTTCCTTACGGCTACATAAAAAAAGGTGTGATCAGATTACCCAAAAGTTATAAAATAAAGCGCATTAGCTTTTGAGTATTTGCTCATGTGTTTCATTGTTGGTCTGCTTCCTGAATTTGCTTAATGAAATGCAGGTTTTTCTTTAAAAAAACAAATTTCTAAGGTTACATTGTTCTGTTGTCTTACATAATACACTTACAGTAAGATTTGATATTTATTTTGTCTTGTATTTATTTGCATTGCATTTGGTATTGACGTAATCCAAAAGCAACGGAAGTTAATCAGGTTACATTACTTTTATATAACGGAATACATTTTTAACTAACCCTCCCAACCCTGATAGCCACATGACAAAGGGCCAAGCAGCACTAATGTTGGTGCGCATATAAGGAATGAAGTTTATATTATCACTGTTAGGAGCAGATGTGTCCAATCACACTCCATGTTCTCCCAAACACACTCCTGAGAGACACACAGCAATAATTAATCCGAGCCATTGCTGCCAGTCCTCTCTTATTTTTAGCCCTCCCTGGATAGATCACTTTGGGTTTTGGGGGGGGCAGTTGCAGGGTTTCATGCTGCAGCCAGAAGGTCTCAGGTTTCATCTCACACATGACAGCTATCAGTGTGTGTGGGAGGGTGACTTTAAAAGTGTATACAGGAACAGTTTGCCTGTAAACATTTAAAATGTAACCTGGTCTTAAATGACATTCATTTAAACACAGACAGTGGCAGAATATCAGTTTTAGTATTATTAGATCTCAGCGCTGCCTTTGATACTGTTGACCACAACATATTGCTAGACCGTCTAGAAAACTGGGTGGGAGTTTCAGCAACAGCTCTAAATTGGTTTAGTACCTACTTAAAGGACAGAAAAAACTTTGTCTCAATAGGCAACTACACATCAACTTTGACAAATATGTCATGCGGGGTTCCTCAAGGGTCCATTTTAGGACCTTTGCTTTTTAATATTTATATTCTACCTCTGGCTGAAATTATTAAAAAGAGCGATCTAAGCTATCACATCTATGCAGACGACACCCAGATTTATTTTAAAATCACACCAGGAGACTATTCTCCAATTAGAACACTGAGCAAGTGCATTGCATGACTCAGAACTTTCTCCAACTGAACAAACAAAAAACAGAGATAATTGTTTTTGGAGCAAAGAAGGACCGATTAAAAGTAATCGCAGAGCTTCAGTCGGCAGACTTCAAAACCACTAATAAAGCCAGAAATCTAGGTGTAGTGATGGACTCAGACCTGAATTTCAACAGCCACATTACAACAGTCATTAGGTCTGCTTATTATCACCTGAAGAATATATAGAGGATTAAAAAACTAATGTCACAACAGGACTTAGAAAAGCTTGTCCATGCTTTTATTTTCAGTAGACTCGACTACTGCAGTAGTGTATTCACAGGGCTGACAAAAAAATCCATCAGAAAACTGCAGCTGATTCAGAACGCTGCTGCACGTGTCCTCACTAACACTAAAAGAATGGATCACATCAGTCCGGTTCTGAAATCTTTACATTGGCTTCCAGTCGGCCAAATAATTGATTTTAAAGTACTATTGCTAGTTTTTAAATAATTACATGGTTTAGGACCAAAGTATATTGTTGAAGTCCTACATAATTACGGGCCATCAAGGTGCCTCAGGTCTTCTGGGACGGGTCTGCTATCGGTTCCGAGAGTAACAACAAAACATGGAGAGGCAGCATTTAGCTGTTATGCCCGACACTCTGGAACAAACTACCCAAATCATGCACGTCCGCAGAAACGCTTACTATTTTTAAATCGAGACTAAAAACATATCTCTTTGCCGCTGCTTTTAATTGAGATGATCATATTCGAACTACAGTATGCCTTTTAAACATGTATTGTATACCTGTGGTGTTTATTTTTATTATCTTTGCTTTGTAATGCCTGTTGTAAAATGCCATTATATAATGTATTTTACTGTATTTATTCCGAAAAAGTCTTTTAATTTGTTTTGTAAAGCACTTTGAATTGTCGCGTACAGAAAAGTGCTATATAAATAAACTTGCCTTGCCTTGCCTTGCCTTGCCTTGCCTTGCCTTGCCTTGCCTTGCCTTGCCTTGCCTTGCCTTGCCTTGCCTTGCCTTGCCTTGCCTTGCCTTGCCTGCCTTGCCTTGCCTTGCCTTGCCTTGCCTTGCCTTGCCTTGCCTTGCCTTGCCTTGCCTTGCCTTGCCTTGCCTTGCCTTGCCTTGCCTTGCCTTGCCTTGCCTAATCAGAGTATTTAGATAAAAAAGGTTATGTAACCTGATCACTTTTTGGATCACAATTTGGATTACTTCAATATCAAATGCAATGCAAATTGATAGAGAAAACAAATATATATCAGATGTTTTTAAATTGTTAAAGTATATTATGTAAGACAACAGGACAATGTAACCTTAACAAAATTGACAGTATCCTATACACCAACAAGGAAACACATGAGCACAAAAAAGCAGAAATAAAATCTGAGCTGACAGGAAATGCTCCGTTTTAGTTTAATACACACAGTTAAGCTCACACACACTATTGTATGAACATATAGGTTCACCTACTGAATTAAAAACCGAACAAATGAACAAAGAAAGTGAAAACCATAAATCATATTCAGGCAGATAGGCGTATAGATTCACACTTAAAGTATTAGTGAATAGTACAGTTTACAGAGAAGAGATAACATCTGATCCTTTACAACAAACTCTATATGCTCTTTTTAGGTTTTTAACAACAATGTAATCCTGCTAGTAATCCCCATTTTTAGAAATCTAACAATAATCTGATTCTGTCTATTACTAATGTAACTGTAAACCGGGAATATAGTTACCTTTTTTGTATCCTGGTAATGTAATCGGTTACTCCCCTCGCCTGCATGGTGTTGAACCTTCCTAACTCTGCACTCTAACCAAACTGACTCCTTTCCAATACCCCATTACCGCCAGCACTGTAACCCTTAATCAACAGTTCCTTCTCTTGTGTCAAAGGAGCAACATTGAAGGGGTCCTTTGGCAGAAATGGAATGTAATATTCATTATTATGTTTTCAAATGAGGATAATCCCCTGGGACTAACTCGTTTCTTTTCTTTTATTTTAGAATGAGCCTACAGTATCTACATTTAGTGTGGAAGAAGGCCTATTCTCCTCATTTCTAGTGGGTTAAACCAGGTGTCTTCAATTACAATTCTACATCCAAAATCTCCTCCCAGCAATAGTTTGAACCTCATGTGTACCTAAAGTAGCCGACATGGGTTAAAACATTTAAATGAGGAAAAAAACTTTACAGTTCAAATTTTCTTTTTAAATGCATACACAGTGACCTTCCAAACCTGCCTGTTGTACCTTGTTATAATTACAGTAATATTATTAATAATTCTAATAATACACTTTATTTATAAGCACCTTTCATGCAAGATGCAGCCCATGTGCTTTACAGATAGAAATTAAGTCACAGTGACTCATAGGGAGCAACAGAGAAAGTGTGAAATAACTGGCGGCCGACGAGGGCTTCAGGCGTGGGAAGATGAGATGAAAAGGTTAAATTAGAGAGTATGGAGCAGGTGACAATATCCTGTCTTTAAAGTTATTCAAGAGAAGGCAAACGGCTCAAAAGAGGCTGCTTTTTATCTGAGGTTGGGGTAATTTCATAGATTCTTCTAAGCCATTCTTCATTTGAGCAACCCCATCATACATCCATGAAGAAGAATAAAATCTGCACCTTGGAGAGAAACAGAAGCCCATCTAATTTTAATTTCTCGCAATCAAGATGCCCCCTGTTTCCTCTCCTCATACAGTGCAAATGGAGGAAGAACATCATCACAATTGCTGGATCTCTGCACATCAGCAATGCAGATCAGTGCAAATGATGTGCGTTCAAGTCTTTGTAACAGGAAATGAAAGAAGAGCACAGACGATTTGTAAAAAAAACCCAACAAAAGACAATTTGAAAAGCAGATTGGCTCCCTTTATCCTCCCAGCATAATGAGAGAAGAGGAGACAGAAGATTTCTATCTGACCTTTTTCCTGCGTTACCCAAGAGGTTTCTATTCTTTCAAGGAACACAGACTTTCTCTATAAAGTCCAGGGGGAAACCGGAGGGTACGGATGACAGTGTTACATGGACCTCTTCACATGTACTCTCAAACCATAAAGGTGTCACAACACTACATGTACTGTGAGAGCTGCTGTACAGTATATCCACACGTACAGCATGAACAAAAAAGGTAACTGTATTCCCTTAAATACAAAAATCTGATTACTGTTACATTTCTAAACATTGGGGATTACTAGCAGGATGTTAATACAAAAACTAGAAAGAGCATATAGTGGTTGTTGTAAAATCTCAAATGTTGGACTGTATTTCACTCAAAAGCCAAGCTGCAATTACTTGTACCTGCAATTTACTTTTTGGAAACTTGACCCAGATTTGAAAACAATGTCAGCCTGCAAAACCAAGCTATGATAAAAACAAATTGATGGAGTCTAAACGATAGAGGTATCCAAATAAATCGCAAAAAGTACCTGGTACCAAAAGTATATCCAGTCGTACCATCTAGGGAAATTCTTTATCACAGACCCCCAGGGAAACTCCCTCTGGAGGGAACACGGGGATTTTAGACTTTACAGACCCTTAACATGCACACAAATCTATAGAACACACTACACTACAGGAAAGGGAAAACCACAAAAAGCATAATAGGACCTCTCCAAAATGCTCTGGTTGCTCAGAAGCTTCATAGAAATGTAGCTGCTGATTAAAGTCCTTCTACATCAATCTAATATCAATGTATTTCTTTATCTCAATTTGTGCAATACTTTGTTCTAGACCAAAAACATTCTCATACTAGTTTTTAGAAATGGTTAACTAAATGAAGTCCTCTAACTTGTTGTTGATTGATGTGTCAGCTCGTCTTATAAAGTGTGAGCGCGCTCATGCTGTGTCGAGTGCTGAGTCATGGCAGCGGGGGTGCAGCGAAACCTCTCAGACCTAAGGACCTTTCAGGGAGGTGTAGAGTGCTCCTTCACTGCCATAAGACGGCGTGTAACCACGACAACCCCAATGTTATCTTCATTACATCCCACACTCTGTCATCTTGTTGATTATTCGATTCTGCATCATGATACAAGATGCGCCGGTCAAGATGGCCGCATTGTCGTTTGGCTCCTCTCCAACTTTGCCCTTTTTTGTATTTTGTGCATGTTTATTTACTTTGTGTCGTTTGCTTACCACAATATGGTGTCACCACACAAGCCCCCCCAGAATTCACAAGTAAACAAAATCCGTATGGCGGGGAGGAACCACACGCCTACCCCCACGTGTCCTGCATCGGAGCCGGCACAGCGACTTCCGCCTGTACGGTCCCCGTCAGAGGACGGATCGGAACAACAGGTCCACACCCCCTGACAGGAATCAAAGCTGGAGGGCGGCCCCGTCTCGGCAGTCGAGCCAGCACCACCGGCCGGTCCACGTCCAAATGAGCAGCCTTCACCCGGTCAATCGAGACGTGCTCAGCCTTGCCGCCCATGTCACCGTGCTCCAAGACCCGGAAAGGTCCATCGTAAGGGGGCTGCAGGGGGCCTCTGTGTGCGTCGTGCCGTATGAAGACGTGCCCAGCCGAGCGTAGCTCCGCGGGAACTTGGGACCCTGGCGCACCGTGCTGCGAAGTCAGAACCGGAGCAAAAGCCTCCGCTGCGTCTCTCAGGAAAACCCACTGGGCCGTGGCAGACCAGGGAGCTGATGCATTCGGGAGGAAATCCCCCTGGAACTCTCAGCGGCTGCCCGCCATGCTCTCTTGCCTGCAGATGGCCCACTGAGCGTTGTGGCTAACGTCTCTGCCCCGGGCTGTTGTGTAGCCAGGAAAAAGCGATCCACTTCATCAGCCAAGGCACGGGGCTCCGTGACAGGCGTGTTGGCCAGCGCCGTCTGGACCCGGGAAGGTAAGTGACGCAGGAAAATCTCCGTGAATAAAATCCGGGGATCTTCCCCCCTAGCAGATTTAGCATTTTCTCCATTAGCCGAGATGGCTTGCTGTCTCCTAGGCCTTGAATGTTAAGTATCTGGCGGGCCCTCTCCTTAGCAGATAAGCTAAATGTCTTAAGGAGAAGGGCCTTAATCGCCTCATATTTGCCATGGTGTGGGGGGTCTGTGATAAAACCAACCAACCTGGACGACGTGGAGCCTCCTAGCGCTGCTACAACATCGTAGTACTTCAGGTCCCCGTCACGGACCTGTCGGCAGGCGAAGTGCGCCCCCACGTGTGCAAACCACGCCGTTGCGGCATTCTCCCAAAACTCCGGCAGCTTTACGAAAACATCGCGCTCAGCCATGTTCGTTAATTTTCCAGAAACTTTCTCGGAAAAGTCGGGGTCACCAGTGTGGTGCCAAGGAAATGGAGTCGGAGGCGGTGTGTTTAGAATAGAGTTCCACTCTTTATTATAGGTTAACATCCAGTAGGTAATACACGTCTGCTCTGCATGACAAGCTAGCAGGACTCAACAGCTAACACTAGTTGGGTGGGGAGAAGGGGGTATCATGCACCCCCCTGAAATATACTTTTAATCAGATTTTCTAGATTGAAAAAATGGTGTAGAAAACGATTAGCTATGTTAAAAAGTTGAAAAATTGTCCCACGTATATTTTTTTCCCAAATTAGTGTTTATTTACCCTAAAAATCGAGTTTCACTCTTTTTACACCTTTCACTATATCTCAGCCATTATTGCAGATAACTGAACAAATAAGGTATCCAGATCCATGTTTTGAGGGTCAAGGAACACAATAAAACTATTCTTAAAGTGATCACATGTGTCTGTGGCATGCTATTATGCTAATTAGTGCCGCCATTACAATAAAATAGCATTTTAGTCTTGTACCAAGAACGATGTATTTTGCACCGACAGAGAAATATTCTTATAATCAGTGTTTCCTAAGTGTAAAAAGTATGTAGAAAATGATGAGCTATGTTAAAATGTTGTCTGGATGTCCCACATGTATTTTTTATGCAAATTAGTGTCACAATTGCCAACAACGGAATGTTCACACTTTTCACTCTATCTCAGCCATTATTGCAGATACATGAACAAATAATGTGTCTAGACCCATGTTTTGATGGTCAAAGATCACAATAAAACTATTCCCAAAGTGATCAGATGTATCTGTGGCATGCTATGCAAATTTAGAGACGCCAATATTGCAGTACAGTAAGTGAACACATAGGGTGTCCAGACAGATGCTGTGTATTTAACCAATATTTATTTGTTTTGTACTAGCCTACAGCAAGGGTCAAACATCATAATATAAGTATTGATGTGACTACTCTTTCCCATTCCAGATAAGCAGTCAAGGTTTGGCTCTCCACTATCTGATTAATACTCAATTTGAATCATCGTTTTCAATGCTATCATCAGAGTCAAATTCCTCTTCCTCTTCGTCTTCCTGTTCACGCTCTGTCGTGTCCAGGAGATCAACCAGGGAGGTTGGCAGGACAGGACCACAGGACCACACCGGTCTCAACACTCCATCAGTCCTCATCCATCCCTGCTCCTCATCATAGGGGTTTGGTTTTTCTAAAATTGATTCATCAGCTCGCTTGTATAGAGCGACGCGATGGTTCACACGTTGGACGTGCGGCTTCAGAGCATCATAGCATGGAGGAAGGCGAGCCAGGTCAACCTTAGACTTGGCAGTGAGTTTATCGTCCTGCCCCACCATTTTGCGCAGCAACTTGGCACGGACTACGTCCACTGAAGACTCACGACTCTCTCCATATATCAGACAGGTGAATTGCTCCAACTGCTTCAGCACCTCAGGCTTGACATTCCAGTTGTCACCGAGTTGACTGAACGCCCTGTGAAACTTCGGGTTCTTCTCCAGCTTTTTCAAGGGCCCCACCTTCCCCTTCCCTTTGAAGGCACTGGTGCAGTCTTCTCCGCTGAACACATGGAATCCAAGAAGTGTGGCACAGTAGTCTTCTCCCAGGGATTCTGCGAGCTCAGAGAGGTTGAGAAGTTGTCTATGTTTCCCTGACCCCGTATCCAGGTATATAGTCAGCCTGATGGCATGAGCGTGGTAAAGAAGAATCACAAAGATATCTGTGTCAGGTGTTCAGACTACAGCATTCTTGTACCCAAGGGCAGCAGCATGATGAAGGTAGAGTACCACCCTTGTATCAGTCTCTTCCTGGTTGCTGTAGATAGTGGGGAGCTCACGTACCTCAACCTGATACACAATGGGACATTGCACTTTGATCAACAATGACAGAGACTAGACACAAATCACAGATAATCACTTAGAGTATAATTAAACCATCAATCACTTTTAATATGGGCTTTCAATTTACCTTGCCATTTGAGGAGAGAAGTTGATGGGCTCTCCCTTCCACGACCAGCACTGCCATTTCTGTTCTCTCCAGCCTTGAAGCTGCCTGTTGATCACTCCATACACGCAGCAGGAGCTGGCAGAGTTGCTTTTTGTTGTCATCATTTGTGAGAAACATCTTGAAGTCATATGGCTTCCTGGTTGCTGGTCCAGCCAAAATGATCTTCTCTGAACTGCCACGTCTCAAGCTCTCCTGTGCTTTGATAGATCCTGGATGGCAACTGTCAGTCGAGAACAAAAAGTGCTTTTTGGCCACCATCTGATCGAGCAATTGTAGGCATATCTCCCCACAGGTTGGAGGAAGGTTGGTGAGGACATGGAGCAGAGCCATGCCATCCTGGATGAACAGGGCATCCTTAGGGTATGGCAGATCCTTTGGGGTGGTGTCCGCCAGAATGTAAAGAAAGGGTCCAATCATAACCACATGACGGACAAATGTATCTGGCCAACACCAGATGATGGGTAGGGCTTTCATACAGACACCAAGATCAAATGTATTCAGGACCCACCTCTGATCCACCTGATCAGTGGCTAGCTCAGAACGCTTCAGTAGCTCACGAACAACTGTATTGTCAGTGATTGGTTGATGGATGGGCGTGCCGTGAAGTAGTCCACTGTTGATTTTCTGAGTGGAGGAGTACCAGTTGCAGAGGTGAAGCCCCCAAGTCCAGGCACAGGCAGCTGTCCATTGCTTCCTATGTGCCTGATAAAGAGCCAGATGTAGTACACTTGCATCTCAGTTGCATAGACTGTGTCATTCTCTGCTGGCTGTGTGAATGATGAGCCGTCATTAAACTTTGGGTCGGCGTGAGTGAAATACAAGGGTCTGGTGTGTTGACTTTCAGGCTACGCTGTTGCGACTTGTCGATGACGGGTAGCATTCGGACCTTGTTGCTCTCAAACCCAGGCTTGACCACCTGGACCATGATTCCCCCAGCACTGTTGACAATGTTGCTGCCGTGCACACTGGGCGTGGTTTTATTCAAATTGTCCCACTCACAGTGGAATACCATGTTTCAATCTCCTATCACAATTGCGGGTATCCGATAGGATGAGACTTTGTCCAGGACCTTTGCCAGGGCAGTTTCCAACTCCAAACCAAATCCGTAGCTCTCAGAGTGGCCAAGCCTGTGTAATATTGTGGTGAGCTGCATGGTCCAGGTGGTCAAGCCTGGGTTTGAGAGCAACAAGGTCCGAATGCTACCCGTCATCGACAAGTCGCAACAGCGTAGCCTGAAAGTCAACACACCAGAAACACTCCCACCCTTGTATTTCACTCGCGCCGACCCAAAGTTTAATGACGGCTCATCATTCACACCGCCAGCAGAGAATGACACAATCTATGCAACTGAGATGCAAGTGTACTACAGCTGGCTCTTTATCAGGCACATAGGAAGCAATGGACAGCTGCCTGTGCCTGGACTTGGGGGCTTCACCTCTGCAACTGGTACTCCTCCACTCAGAAAATCAACAGTGGACTACTTCACGGCACGCCCATCCATCAACCAATCACTGACAATACAGTTGTTCGTGAGCTACTGAAGCGTTCTGAGCTAGCCACTGATCAGGTGGATCAGAGGTGGGTCCTGAATACATTTGATCTTGGTGTCTGTATGAAAGCCCTACCCATCATCTGGTGTTGGCCAGATACATTTGTCCGTCATGTGGTTATGATTGGACCCTTTCTTTACATTCTGGCGGACACCACCCCAAAGGATCTGCCATACCCTACGGATGCCTTGTTCATCCAGGATGGCATGGCTCTGCTCCATGTCCTCACCAACCTTCCTCCAACCTGTGGGGAGATATGCCTACAATTGCTCGATCAGATGATGGCCAAAAAGCACTTTTTGTTCTCGACTGACAGTTGCCATCCAGGATCTATCAAAGCACAGGAGAGCTTGAGACGTGGCAGTTCAGAGAAGATCATTTTGGCTGGACCAGCAACCAGGAAGCCATATGACTTCAAGATGTTTCTCACAAATGATGACAACAAAAAGCAACTCTGCCAGCTCCTGCTGCGTGTATGGAGTGATCAACAGGCAGCTTCAAGGCTGGAGAGAACAGAAATGGCAGTGCTGGTCGTGGAAGGGAGAGCCCATCAACTTCTCTCCTCAAATGGCAAGGTAAATCGAAAGCCCATATTAAAAGTGATTGATGGTTTAATTATACTCTCAGTGATTATCTGTGATTTGTGTCTAGTCTCTGTCATTGTTGATCAAAGTGCAATGTCCCATTGTGTATCAGGTTGAGGTACGTGAGCTCCCCACTATCTACAGCAACCAGGAAGAGACTGATACAAGGGTGGTACTCTACCTTCATCATGCTGCTGCCCTTGGGTACAAGAATGCTGTAGTCTGAACACCTGACACAGATATCTTTGTGATTCTTCTTTACCACGCTCATGCCATCAGGCTGACTATATACCTGGATACGGGGTCAGGGAAACATAGACAACTTCTCAACCTCTCTGAGCTCGCAGAATCCCTGGGAGAAGACTACTGTGCCACACTTCTTGGATTCCATGTGTTCAGCGGAGAAGACTGCACCAGTGCCTTCAAAGGGAAGGGGAAGGTGGCGCCCTTGAAAAATCTGGAGAAGAACCCGAAGTTTCACAGGGCGTTCAGTCAACTCGGTGACAACTGGAATGTCAAGCCTGAGGTGATGAAGCAGTTGGAGCAATTCACCTGTCTGATATATGGAGAGAGTCGTGAGTCTTCAGTGGACGTAGTCCGTGCCAAGTTGCTGCGCAAAATGGTGGGGCAGGCCGATAAACTCACTGCCAAGTCTAAGGTTGACCTGGCTCGCCTTCCTCCATGCTATGATGCTCTGAAGCCGCACGTCCAACGTGTGAACCATCGCGTCGCTCTATACAAGCGAGCTGATGAATCCATTTTAGAAAAACCAAACCCCTATGATGAGGAGCAGGGATGGATGAGGACTGATGGAGTGTTGAGACCGGTGTGGTCCTGTGGTCCTGTCCTGCCAACCTCCCTGGTTGATCTCCTGGACACGACAGAGCGTGAACAGAAAGACGAAGAGGAAGAGGAATTTGACTCTGATGATAGCATTGAAAACGATGATTCAAATTGAGTATTAATCAGATAGTGGAGAGCCAAACCTTGACTGCTTGACTTGACTGGGAAAGAGTAGTCACATCAATACTTATATTATGATGTTTGACCCTTTGTTACGTGCCGTAGTGTGTGTGTGTGGTCGTGTGTGTGTGTTTTCCTCTCTCTCCCTCTGATTGTCCCCAGGTGCAGCCTCTCCCCAGGTGCTCCTAATTAACAATCACGGCTTCCATATAGGACCGGAGGAGGACGGCAGTGAGGCCCCTTCTTTCTCTCCTTCTCGTCTGGCTGCATGTGTGCAGCATGTCTCTGTGTGAGACCCAGCTTGGTTGTGTGATGTTTATTGTAGTCTTGTGTTGTAATTTGGCTGGTGAGCCGCCTCACTTATGTTCTTATTAAAACCTCACTTAAACTCCTTGAGCATTGAGTTTCCTCTCCTTTTTCTCTCGTCCAGCTATCTTGTGTGTCGCTACTTCCCTTGGTACCCCTAGATCTACCAGGGAACGTAACATGGGGGCTCGTCCGGGATTTTTGACAAAGAGTGAGTATTTGGTTGTTGGTTAGTGTTGATATTGTGTGTGGTGGTGAGCAGTAGTGTATATAGGTGTAAGAGTGGCTGTGAAGTGTCTTCCTGTTGAACAGCTTCCTCAGTTTAGACAGGGGAGTGTCTAGCTGGACTGAATCAGTCCTTCCTTCAGGCACTCATTTTTTATTTTGCCTTTTTTATTTTCGGGGTAATCCTGGGTGGGGATTCATTCCCTGTTGGGGGCAGGCGATTCAGGGTTTTGGCCGCTGATGTTTGCCTTTAAAGTCGCCTCGAGCCCGGCACGCTCCAGAAGATAGTTGGGTACAGTTTGGTGGGCAGGATCTGGGGAAGTTTGTAAATAAATAAATAATAATATTTGTAAGTAGCCGTTACTATGGGGTCTAAATTAGATGCCAGGGTAAAAGTGCGTATGGCTCGTCTCCAGTGTGAGAGGGAGGAGCGTGAGTGTGAGCGAGAGTTTCAGCTCAGGCAGGAGCTGGAGATCAGGAAGTTGGAGGCAGACACTGCTGTCCGGATGCGTCAGCTAGAGCTCCAAGCAGCTGTGGTGGGTGATTCTGCCGTTACACCTTCAGGTTCTGCTGCTGCTTTTGATGCTGGTAGCAACATTCAGCTAGTCCCTGTCTTTCTGGAGTCGGAAGTGGAGATGTTCTTTAGTGCATTTGAGCGCATTGCTGCTGCTCTGCTCTGGCCAGAAGACGTGTGGGCCATACTCGTACAGTGCAAGCTAGTCGGCAAGGCTCAAGCGGCTTGCTCTTCTCTTTCTGTCGAGGATAGTTTGGAGTATGACAAGGTGAAAGGTGCTATTCTCAGGGCATATGAGCTGGTGCCTGAGGCCTACAGGCAGGGTTTTCGCGGCATGAAGAAAGCTGCTGGCCAAACATACGTGGACTTCGCGAGGGAGAAGAAAGTCCTCTTTGACAGGTGGTGTAGAGCATGTAAAGCGGATGACATCGCTTCAGTATGTGAGCTGATGCTGGTAGAGGAGTTCAAAAACTGTGTACCGGAGCGTACGGTAGTCTACCTCAATGAGCAGAGAGTGACTACCCTTCAGCAGGCTGCCACTCTGGCAGACGAGAGTGCGCTGATACACAGGAGCGTTTTGTTTCAGCGGGACCCTCCTCAGCGGGACACTTATCGGAGAGCTCCTAATAATGATGTTCCCTGTGCCAGTGTTCCATTGTTAGGTCCCAGGATAGACAGAGCTTGTTTTTTTTGTCTTGACCCAGGTCATATGATAGCAGACTGTGCAGCTTGGAAGCGAAAGCAGGCCACCACTATGGCGGATGAGGAAGGGCTTGAGCTTTTGGCTCAGAGCGATTCTCCTCATCGTTTTGGTTTCCGGAAAGCTCGTAACAGGCGTGCCACACAGGCTCATTCTGCTTCTCTTCCAGGACCCAAGAAAAAGAAATTGTGTTTCTTTTGTCTTGATCCTGGTCATCTAGAGGCAGAGTGTGTAGCTCGGAAGGAGCAGGTGGCAACTGCTCTGGAAAAGCCAAAAGACCGGCACCCGGTTGCGATGCGACAGAGTGGTGTGGTGCAGTTAAGTTCTGCATCCGTCTGTGACAGTGCTGTGGGTGTTTCCGTCTCTGAAGCGGTGGGTGTGGACCTAGCTCAGAGCGATGTGGATCTGTGTTCAGTGAGTGGTGTGTGTGTTGTGTGTGTTCCATGTGTTGCTCCGGTGTTGGCTGCTGGTGAGCAGTATAAGGTGTGTTTTATGGGGGGAAGTGTTACGTGCCGTAGTGTGTGTGTGTGGTCGTGTGTGTGTGTTTTCCTCTCTCTCCCTCTGATTGTCCCCAGGTGCAGCCTCTCCCCAGGTGCTCCTAATTAACAATCACGGCTTCCATATAGGACCGGAGGAGGACGGCAGTGAGGCCCCTTCTTTCTCTCCTTCTCGTCTGGCTGCATGTGTGCAGCATGTCTCTGTGTGAGACCCAGCTTGGTTGTGTGATGTTTATTGTAGTCTTGTGTTGTAATTTGGCTGGTGAGCCGCCTCACTTATGTTCTTATTAAAACCTCACTTAAACTCCTTGAGCATTGAGTTTCCTCTCCTTTTTCTCTCGTCCAGCTATCTTGTGTGTCGCTACTTCCCTTGGTACCCCTAGATCTACCAGGGAACGTAACACCCTTGCTGTAGGCTAGTACAAAACAAATACATATTGGTTAAATACACAGCATCTGTCTGGACACCCGATGTGTTCACTTACTGTACTGCAATATTGGCGTCTCTAAATTTGCATAGCATGCCACAGATACATCTGATCACTTTGGGAATAGTTTTATTGTGATCTTTGACCATCAAAACATGGGTCTAGACACATTATTTGTTCATGTATCTGCAATAATGGCTGAGATAGAGTGAAAAGTGTGAACATTCCGTTGTTGGCAATTGTGACACTAATTTGCATAAAAAATACATGTGGGACATCCAGACAACATTTTAACATAGCTCATAATTTTCTACATACTTTTTACACTTAGGAAACACTGATTATAAGAATATTTCTCTGTCGGTGCAAAATACATCGTTCTTGGTACAAGACTAAAATGCTATTTTATTGTAATGGCGGCACTAATTAGCATAATAGCATGCCACAGACACATGTGATCACTTTAAGAATAGTTTTATTGTGTTCCTTGACCCTCAAAACATGGATCTGGATACCTTATTTGTTCAGTTATCTGCAATAATGGCTGAGATATAGTGAAAGGTGTAAAAAGAGTGAAACTCGATTTTTAGGGTAAATAAACACTAATTTGGGGAAAAAATATACGTGGGACAATTTTTCAACTTTTTAACATAGCTAATCGTTTTCTACACCATTTTTTCAATCTAGAAAATCTGATTAAAAGTATATTTCAGGGGGGTGCATGATACCCCCTTCTACCCACTAGACTACACAGGTGTTCTCACTAAAGGGTACGTGTAGCAACACAACAAGCAAGGCGAATTATGGTCCACAATATGGTGTCACCACACCCTATTAGTTTTTAAGAGTCCGCTTAAGACCTTCCTTTTTGATAAAGCTTATAGTTAGGGCTGATTAGATTCAGCCCCTAGTTTTGCTGTTATAGGCTTAGACTGTCGGCGAACACCTTACTTCTTCCTTCTCTCTGTCTATACCTGTGTACTCTCATGTTCCGAATAACCCATCTTCCCCCAAATTTCTTTTTGGTGTCTATCTACGCCGGGATCCTGAGTCGTGGCTGTGTACCTGTCACTGTGATCTTATCTGATGGTCACATTACTACTTCAAGTCTTCTCTGATGGCTGCCAGAGGGTTGTTGACATCCCCGTGGATTCATCTTCTTATTACAGACACATGCATTTCCAAACATTCGGTCAACCTACGCTGTAAAATGTATTATCTCTTACACATGGCATCTATTGCACGTGTGACCGTCCTGGGAGAGGGATCCCTCCTCTGTTGCTCTCCCTGAGGTTTCTCCCATTTTTTCCCTTTAAACTGTGGGTTTTTCTCCGGAAGTTTTTCCTTGTACGATGTGAGGGTCTAAGGTCAGATGGTGTCATTTTCTCATACTGATATCCTGCACAAATTGTGCTGTTGTATTTACTGTATAGTGTCCTTACTGTAAGGTAATTATTATATGTACAGCACTTTGGCTCGACCAAAAATCGTTTTAAAAATGTGCTCTATAAATAAAACCTGATTTGATTTGATAAAAAGAAATAGCACTTTACCATTGCTTACACCTACAATATATGCTGTGAGCTGATTATCGAGCTTCATTGTAACAGTCGCGGGTACACTGTGTATGAGCGTGAGGGGAGTGTTGCAGTAGAACATTCCACTGTAGCGCCGGTACATTAATTGGAAACCCTACATCGTTTGAACACCCTCTATATCAGCGGTTTTCAAAGTGTGAGGCGCACCTCCCGCGAGGGGCGCCACAGAGCTTCAGGGGAGGCGCAGCGTGAGAAAAAAATAACGACAAACTGTGAAAGTTAACTTCAGCTAACTTTATGCGAGCGGCAACATGGATCGATTTTTAGTGAAGTTACCTAAAGTGAAAGAGGAGACAGCGTCTGGCGGAAAATGTCAGCTTTGTTTTGAAATAAAAGTTGTGGCTCATCGGACATTTATGAGAGAAAATCTCTAATGTCCGAGTGCAAGTGAATGCAGCACAAGACGGGAGCCTTGTAACCTTGTAACCCCTCACCCGGCCCTGGCGCGAGCGAGGAAATGCGATTGAAGATTTCATTTGAACGGGACGGCGCATTCGGACCCCAAGTACTGAAGGAATGAGGTATTTGCGGTCTACAATGACAGAGAAGAGACTGTGAAGTTTGGCTGTACTCAGCATTGAATCAAAACGCACTAAAGCTTTAGATCTTAATAAGTTTGTGAGGCGTTTTGCTGATCAAGATGGTAATAGCCGCATTCAGCTGTAATAGGCATGCCAACTTGATGCTCTGCTCACGACTCGATGAGTATAACTAACTGTTAAGATGATGACCTTACATGTGTAAATATTTTTTTTTCTTTGTCGGGGTCTGCCCCCAAAACACTGTTTTAAGTCCTGAGAAAGTCAAATAAGACGGTGTGTAAAACTACACTGCCCAGCCAACAAAAAGTAACCACTTTGATTTAACTAGGTCAATAGGTAAGGGCATTCCACTGGATAACAATACCCCTGCATTATAGCAACAACAACAATAATAATAATAATAATAGCAATAATAATTAGGAGGGGGGGCACGGCTGTTCTTATGTTCTCTGAGGGGAGGCTCACCTTCCCACACTTTGAAAACCCCTGCTCTATATGAACCGTCAAGCTACCCCACAGCACTCCCAAAAGAAAATCTCTGGCGCCGCCACTGGCCGCGGCACATGACGGTTTTGTGTGCCCTCCCATGAAAATCGTATGCCCTCTGTAGATTTGTTCTGGCGCCGGGTCTGGTGTTACATAGGGATGTCACTATGTTACGAGAGTGAAAAAGGAGTCCAATTGAGGCGTTTCAGGCAGGGGGTTGAGTGTGCTGAAAACTAATAGTGCATAACATCAGGTTAGCTGGTGCCTCTGGTGGAGAAAATGAGACATGACATGTGGAGCACTTCATCAGGTGGAACTGTATTCAATTCTCTCAGCTGGGCACCTACAGTGAAACAAAGTGTTCTCTCATGACAGACATTTCGCCAGCTAAAACACTTGATATTTCCTTTTACATTCTCATGAGTAACACACTCCTCATACTGCAAATACACTTCATATTTAACAACACAGGGTCACATACTGTAAAAAAGATTGCATTTGACACCGTCCTACAGTAGCGATAAATGTTACACTGAAGGAGATGTACTTTTTATGTGTTGGAATGTAGAGTTTATTTGTCATTCTCACACACACACACACACACACACACACACACACACACACACACACACACACACACACACACACACACACACACACACACACACACACACACACACACACACACAAGTTGGTGTTATAAATAATAGTAGTCATACATGGTTTCATTGGCGTTTTAGTGTCCCAAAACATTTACAACTTGTCGATTTTAGTATAGGAAACACATATTTTTATGAATATATCACAACATATTGGTAGATTTGGGGTGCTGTTAGCCTAAAAGTACCCAAAACATAAAAAACAAAGAAATACATCCACATTCAGTCACACAGAGGCTGAATAAAGGGGCAACATTTAGCTTTTAGTGTGTTGGGGTATTTAAACTAATTTTAACACATACAGCGCTCTCTCACTGTCTCTCGGTCATACACACACTGGAGGTCATCTGAAGGTGTGTCTCCTTATTTGAGTGCCTGCCAGATGATGATGATGAAGATGATGAGCACCAGCGACAGCACCATGGTCAGAATGCACATCCTCTTACGGGACTTCCTCTGCACACAACAAGGGGCCATGTTAGTGTCATCAAATTCAGAACAAGTGACAGTGTATGGAGACAGGACATCATAGTAAATGTATTCATTCTAGTAAACAGCATGAATCAATAACTAGATGATTCTCTTGATCTTACTGTCAACTTATCACATGAAAGGTCCAAACCAAAACGGTGTTACTCCTTCTCTTAAAGGTGGGGTAGGTAATTTTGGAGAAACCAGCTCGAGTGCGCTAGAATTTGAAAATACACAACCGGAAAAAACCTGCCACTTCCTCACAGAGCCCCTCCTCCAACACACACGAACGCGCACATGACCAATGAGGGCACGAGAGAAGTTTGTGCACAGATGGAAGGCTGACAGGCAGGTAGGCCATCCAGTTACTTTAGCCGGGCCGGCTCAGATGATTGGTCGTGCTTTTTACAGCACTACGGCTTCTACAGATGACATTTTTTTATGGATTTGTTGTCAAAGCACTTAAGATATTCATTGCTATCGGGATGTTAAGAGCATTCCATGGAATATAACAAAAAGTGTATCTCGAGCCGGTTTCTCAAACTTACCTACCCCACCTTTGATACTTCCTGTGTCAGTGCTGTAAGCTCACTGCATATGGAACTAGACCTCGAAAGAATAGATAATAAAACAAAGAAACCTGAGAACTAAGGCAAACATTGTGAAAGGAAATGGCATTCCATCAAGCTGAAAGAACCTTGTTTAGTCTTGTAATATTATATTATATATATTTCTCAGAAGTGATGACACCATGAGCTTCTTTAGTGATACAATGATAAAGAGACAACATTAATAACCTGCTAGCTTCAACCAGGACCAATTTTTCTTCCACAACAGTAACTTTATAAACTACAGAAGAGGATTAGAGCCACATGAACAAAAGCTATTTTATTTTCATAATTCTAAGAAAAAACTTAGAATGATAGACAATTCTGTGAATGATGTATTCTGATTTGAAAAAGGCAGAATCTCAAAACGCTGTCTTTAATTACAGAACAAAAAAATAAAAACTCGTTTCACATAGCGTTTTTTGTAATAAACATCTGTTGCACGTGATTATACGAACACTGCTTCTCTATCATCGACCTTCACTTGAACACATTCATGTTTTGAGGCAATTCGAAGAGCAATTAGGCAGCTTAAAGAAGTGTTACCATCATTCCTTATCAAATATGATAACGATGTCTTTGTTGTCAGGATATGAACTACACTCTTTCAAAGAAGTTGCGGGGGAAAAAATGTAAGCAGCAATTTTTATTCAGCAATTTGAGGATGCGTTAGACACACTATACTTGTAAGATTCCCAGTGTTTTGTTAGTTTGGTATTTGAATGGAATGTCTCCATGTGTACATGCAACAGTGAATGACTCTGCTCTCTCACCTTGTAATAGGAGGCCTTCTGCAGCTGGACGGTGCCCCTGTCTACATGAACCTCAGCACTCTCCACATGGGCCTCTATGGTGTCTGTTCATCACACACAGGGGGGGGGGGGCACTCATGAGCATATTCAAATCACATGTGCGAAGCATCAACTCTGTTCCTTCTGACTCACCGATCATCTCCCCCTGATCGTGGATCATCACAGCCAGGTCCTTGAAGATCTGGTTCACGTCCTTGATGTTGGCCTGAGGAGACAGGGGGAGGGGGTGTTAGCTGGGGGAGAGAGCTACAGAGTCCCTGCCTCTGAGGGGTGAGGGGGGTGTACTGTACCTCCAGCTGTCTGATGTTGGTCTCTCTCTCCCTGATGGTCTCCAGGTTCTCCTCAGTGACCGGGGGCTCCTCGGTCTGAGTCTGGCTCTCACCCCACTCATCCTCACTGCAATAACACACACTTTATTTCACAGAGATACGGACCTTTGTGACATTCTGTTATGTTACGTCAAACTGTTCAGACTTTCCCTTAGACTACTTAAGACATCTTTTAGTGTGATCTTTTATAATTGATTATACAGATAATACAGAGGGTGCGGGGGTCCAACACACCCATAGGTGTCCCATAGTGTTGTCTTTAACAACAGCCTGATGACACAGTGTGCAGTGACTCAAAGAACAGCGGAACAACATACTGTATTTCAGGCTTGCTGTGGCTTTCTCACCCAAAATGGTGTTAAAAAATGAAATAGTGGCTGGAATGAGCTGAAGGTAAAATATTTAGAAACACTTACCCTTCATATGTGACCAGTTGGTCAGTCACATTGCCTCCATCTCCCTGCAGACAGTAACACAAGATAATAAACATCAGCGTTCATCACTGTTATATCCTATACATATTACACTATGATTTTAACCCTCCTGTTGTCTTCGGGTCAAATCTGACCGATGTACTACTTTCATCAATCATAACTTTTTTGTTTTACATTCGATTGCATCATTAAGGCTTTATGATATCCTTCACAGGAGACATTTGAACATAAACTGGCTGATCACCTCTTCCGTTGCATTCTGGATGATTTAGTCAACTTTGTAACACCATGGTGTTCCCGCTCAAAAATGACCTCCATAAAGAAAAGGAATTAGTAACCATCCGGATCAGATCACACACACACACACACACACACACACACACACACACACACACACACACACACACACACACACACACACACACACACACACACACACACACACACACACACACACACACACACACACACACACACGCACATACTCTAGACGTGTGTGTGTGTGGCTTATGTGCCCATCCCCCCACATGGATCACACCTGGCACACGCAATACATGTTCAGTGTCTGTTCTTTGTATATTTACTGCAGTTCTTCATGTGTACCAGTAGTCTGATACAATATGTACAGTTTGAAAGGTTGTTAAAGATTAATGGTTTTTGTGTTAATATAATAGCAGTTAAAACAGGACCGGTCAAATTTGACCGGCGACTGTGGCTACGAGGGCGTGCGGTCGTCTTTCAACCAGAAGGTTGTGGGTTCGATCCCAGCCCATGCAGTCAACATGTCGATGTATCCTTGGGCAAGACACTTAACCCTGAGTTGCTCCCGATGGCCAACGGTGTGTGAATGTGTGTGAATGTTAGTTCCTAGAGTTAGGTACACTGCTCTGTATGAATGGGTGTGAATGGGTGAACGACATGTAGCATGTAAAGCTCTTTGAGGGGTCTTCAAGACTGGATACAGCGCTATATAAGTACAGTCCATTTACCATTACCACGAACACCAAAGTAAGGGGGGGGGGGGACACGAAGACAATAGGAGGGTTAAGAGTCACCCTTTGTTCACAGTGAGTCAGAACTCACCAGGACTCTGGATCCGGCCCGGGCTCTGGCCACGGACTCCTTCTCTCTCTCCGCCGCCCTCCGCTGAACCACCTGGAAGTTGTTGAGGGCTGAGGAGAAATCATTCATCAAGCGCTCCCTCTGGAGCTTCTGCTGCCTCTGGAAGAAAAAGAAAGAAAGGAATCTTTGTTAACATTCGGTCAAGGCTGTCCTTTTGCATTAGAGTTCAGGTCTAATGCAAAGCTCTGAATGGTGTTAACCTGAGTCCATTTTTCACTTAGTCCCTCCACTGGCTCCTTGCATGTTTTACAATGTTTCAAGGTTTTAGTTATTTACTACACGTTCTAAAGTTGGCGAGCACCAGCCTATCTCTCATTTTCATTTTTGCTGTTTTTCCCCCAAAAACATTTAGTCCAAACGTTGGTGATGACGTGTCTGAGTGTGCTGCTTGGAGTTATTGAGCGTCTCAAAGGTTATCATTTTGAAGTATATCTCGACTGCAGGCAACATGGATGTCCCGATGTGTTTAGTCTTTGAAAATGAAGAGAGGACAAAGCAGAGATAACACAGGAAAAACAAATCAACTCTGAGATTGCTCCAAAGATCCCACAGCATGCCCTGGACCCTAAACATTGAATATAGCTTTTAATTGAACTTGACCTTCTTCTTTTATTATGTTCACTATAATTATTGCTATCAAGTCATTCTAATTTGAAAGATGTCTGTGTCTCAGCCGAGGAGTTGTAACTCATCAGCAGATGGTTCAAAACACTGTGAACTACACGATCAACTAGTAAACAAAGATCAATCGGCTGCATAATCTAAATAAAGAGTACTGTCATACGGAGACTTCCGGAATGAAGAGTGAGGAGTAGACGTGTTTTCCTCCGCTCCCTCGCTTCCAAATTTGTTATCATGTAGAAACCTCGTAACTCACTTCAAACGTTTACCAATCGATACAGAGCAACTTGATACCTTACACACACACATGGCATCTTTAGCCACAAAACTATTGACACCCTTTCTATTGATGAAGAACCCAATACTTAATTCTCAGCAGAGCACCCCCCCCCCCCTCCTCTCCCTTTTCTTTGCAATACTATTTCATATTCATCCTTTATTTATTTTGCTTTTGATTTCCTTGTCCCCCCCCCCCCTTGTATGTTTGCGTGAATGAGATTGCGGGGTAAAGAGGTTTGTGTGTGTTTGTCATCTATATTAGGAAAACACAGTATTTTACATGTACCTATCTCGCTATCTGTGCGAAAACTACTACACATATTTATTAAAAAAAAGAGTACTGTCATCCATTGGGTTGTAGTTGTAACATGAATAGCACCATGAGAAGGCAAAGACAGAGATTGATTTTGATGCAGGAACAAAGTCCAGCCCACTCTCACTTCACATCCTGAAGTGTGTCAGTATGAGCAGCATTCTCTGGAGGACGCAATGTTATTCTCTCCTTTGTACATACATTAAAATCACCACTAATGCTATATTCTTTTGAAAAGAAGTCACCATCTTCAATGATCATTTTGTTTACAAGGCATTTCTTTAATATCTTTGTAGATTGTTAATATTTTGTATTTCCTTTAACTTGACCACCCTCTGCTGGGCCCTGCAGACTCCTGTCCTGTGGTATGATGCAATGGCCTCACTTAACCCTACAGTAAGTGTGTTTCTGTATGTTCCCTATTGAAGTGCGCTTCTAATAACCATGCTTTTGCTACAAAGTGGTGGTGAGTAATTGGTTACGCCATGTGTTGTCATTTACTAACGAGCTCAATTATTTAATTCTTAGTGTTTGTATTTGTCTGGACTGTGACCAAACGGTCATCATTATGCTATTGTTACATGCAGCGTCATTTAGCTTCTCTTGTCTCCTTCCCTCTCATCCTGAAGCTATCCGCGGCTCTGCTTTTTGATGACGCATCAACAATGATCTGACCGTGGAATAAGCTTATCATGGCATTCATTGCCCTACTCTGATTTTACTGACATGTTGATAAATATCAATCGAATGATTTATTGACATAGCGATAGTTGGTACAGAGATGTGCGCTCAGGGGAGGCCGCCTCTCCCATTTCAATGAAAGTAGCATTTACAGAAAGTAAAAAAAGATATACATATAAATATTACGTCTTTCAACTGATCTATGACTAAATGTAATTGTTTGATTGCGATCATTTTATACAATTTTTTTTTTGAAAATTCGGCTATTTTGTCAAAATAGCCGAATTTGCAGAACTCTGCTTCAAATAGGGGGAGACGTCATTGAACACTGACCTGTAGGCCTATGTGTGTGTTTTAAATAATGATATTATGAGATATGAAACACACGGTCTCCTAACCATTAGGTCAGTCATTGTGTAACCTCCCAATCGAATGGAGAATTCAAGCTTCCACTATGGGGCTCATATGTCTATAAGTGTGGCTCTGATACTAGCCAGCGCCTCTGTGCCCATTGACCACCACACGTCACTGGTGAGGGCTGACCTGTTCTGATGGAGACAGTGGGGGGGGCAGGGAGCCCAGCTCCTTCAGGTGTCTGTTGGTTTCTTTAGCCAGCTGGTTAGTGTAGTGCTGGAGCTGTTGGCTGCAGGGGAACACACACACACACACACACACACACACACACACACACACACACACACACACACACACACACACACACACACACACACACACACACACACACACACACACACACACACACACACACACAACATTAAGATCCTTCCACTCTGAGATATTACCCAGGGTGCTGCTGGTCCCAGGTCAGTACTCACAGCTTCTCCTTCAGCTCGGAGCTCTCCTGTCTCAGCCCGGGTTGGTTGAGGAGGTTTTTGATCTGACCAGCTGAGGAGAAAAGGAACAATTGAATTACACACAGGGTGGAGAGGGTTACTACAACATGTGTTCCTTTACAA
This sequence comes from Pseudochaenichthys georgianus, assembly GCF_902827115.2. Classification (NCBI taxonomy): domain Eukaryota; kingdom Metazoa; phylum Chordata; class Actinopteri; order Perciformes; family Channichthyidae; genus Pseudochaenichthys; species Pseudochaenichthys georgianus. Next base: position 9,071,321 of record NC_047518.2, read on the forward strand.
TTACTAGTTGCCAGTCAAATAATATGTTATCAGCAACCTTATCTAGGTATCACAATATTAAAGTAATGTAACCTGATTACTGACTGGTGCATTTGGATTACCTCAATATCAAATGCAATGCCAATACATACAAAATCAAATAAATATCAATAAGATGTTTTTTAGTTAAGTGTAATATGTAAAGACGAAAGGACAATGTGACCTTCGAGAAGAAGAAACCAAGATATTTAGGATTTTTAAAAAAATGATTGTATTGATAGGAACCCTGTCTTTCACTCAGCCTATTCAGTCTACACACCAGCACTGACACACATGAGCACAAACTACAGTTTAAAAAAGCAGACATCAAATCTGAGCTGACAGAAAATGCTCTGTTTTAGTTTAATACACACAGTTAAGCTCACACACACTATTTTATGAACATATAGGTTCACCTGCTGAATTAAAAACACAACAAATGAAGCAAAGAAAATATATATATTTATATATTATTAAAATATATGAATTCTACTGTACAGCTTTTCATTCTCTTTTATCTTATTCGTTTCTGAATTTGACTTGCACCACTGAATCAATATTTTTGACTATATTGCTTTACGTCTTAAGTACATTGTATGGTGCGCTGTATTGGACTTTCCTTTCCCCTGCATTAGCCTCAGTGCATTCCACAATACAACGTGAACATTTGAATAGATTGTGTTCTCCAGCGATCCGGTGTGGAACAGGTTGTTGCTGCTGCGCGTGACACCGTGCGCACTCACAGTTGTTGCTGATCTTCTGGATGTTGGAGCTGCAGGTGTGGATGAGGCTGCTGAAGTCCCTGGGCTGGGACCAGCTGCTGCTGTCTGCACTCATGTAGGACATCCTGACGCCTCACTGTCACTGAGGAGAAGCACGAGCTGAACACACACAATGAGAGGATTAAGCACACTCAGCAAATTAGATTTCATTTCAGAGAATTTCAGTTTTTGTATTGAAACAACTTATAGTGTTAAGTATGTGACTGTCTCCTGTAGTTATTGAATTGCTCTTAATACTGCACTGTCAGTGTTCCATTTTATTATTATGCTGCTGTGTTATATGTGTTATTGTATTTTTGTAACTCTGGCACGACAATTTCATCGGGATAACTAAAGTCCTATCTTATCTTATCCAAAAACAGCAATTTGAAGACTTTAGAATTTGTATATAACTATTGCTCTCAAATATGGACAGCTTTTCCAACAGAGAAGTCAAATGCAAACGTTCATATTTGATTATTTCTCTGAGACATATGATTTATTTATTTATGATATAAAATGGCATGCCATAGTGTATGCTCCAGTGCAGTAGTGAAAATGGACCTTAAGCTAAATACACGAGTACAGTCAGTCATTCCAAATCTGATTTTAAATCTTAAATTCGAATGAAATTTGATGCCAACTTCCATCCTCAAAGTTATCTTTTCATCTGTAATCCTTTACCATTACATAGCCTCTAAAGATGATACATGCACTGGTGGGATGTAATAATGTACTTTTACTCAAGAACTGTACAATGTTGAGGTACATGTACTGTACTTGAGTATAAACGTTTTTTCCTTTTTTATACTTCCGCTGCATTACATTTTGGAAGTCAATATTGTACTTTACAACATTTATTTGACAGTTTAAATTACTAGTTACTTTATAGTTTTGGCTAATACAATAATGATAAAAATTAACATATAAATAAACATTGTAATTTAATGTCAGCTGTGATACACATCAATAATCACAATCCAGAAATGTAATATAAATTATTCTGAAAAGGGTCATCATGAGTACTTTTATTTTTGGTTCTTTAGTACTTTCACAATCAGAATTCTTTTATCCGTCATTAACATTGTTGCAGCAAAGAGCCCAAATAAGGACACACATATAACAGTACTGTAGTAGTAAAGCAAAGTGGCAAGAACACATTAATACAAATTATCAAATTAGTACACAAGGTAGAAAAGACAAGTGGCAGCATTATAAAAAAGTGGAACAAATAGAAAGTAATGACGTACCTCTCAGATAACAATAGTAAATAGCAATATATTGAAAATAGTAAATATTGAAATAGTACATTGTTGTTACAGTATTGGGTAGTGAAACAAAGTCAGTAATAGTAGCAGCGTAGCATATATTGCACTACAGTGCTGTTATAGTCTGTGTTGTTATGTGTGTGGTGGTCTAGCAGGGGCTAATGATTTTTCTTTGAGTATTTTCACAAATAAACTATTGCTACTCTTACTTGAGTAAAAAAACGAGTATTTATTCCACCATTGCCTATAGGTGGGCTGCCCAAATTATGAAGTAATCGTGATATAGTGTGTCATCTAACATAATGGAGAACAGAGCCAAAACAACAGCATGTAACGGAGGAGATGACCTGCCCTCCTCTTCCTCACGGAGTACAGTAAAGAGGCTGCGTGCCGCTATCTAAAGAATAACAGAGGCGCGCGCGAGCCAAACCCAAATCATCGCGTGGATTGTGCCAGATAATTCTGGAACGAAAATAAACACACAGCCATACGGACTATAGCCGACTGACACCATATTAAACCATCCCTACTGCTGTTAACAAAGCATTTTACTCTAGCATAAAACTAACCTTATATCGACAGTCGTCATTCAGTGGTAACAACAATATGTCACGTGCATCAAATGTAACCTAGATATGTTTACAGTGTTGTGCACAGCAGCAGTTAAACATTCCTGTTAAAAAAAATGTAGAATGTTTACAGTATATGTTTTACCTGGCGGTGAAGCAGACGTTGGCAGTGTCGGTTGTCCAAATGTCTCAGATTTATATTTCTAAATCAGAATTAGCGGACCCAGCCTGTGACGTCACGCGTACAGAGCTCTGATCCAACTTTGCTGTGATGCTGCGTTCACTGACAGTAGCAAAGGTGGTTAACTCAAGTCTTCAGTGACTAACAACTTGCTGTTAACTGTCACGTTATATTTACTGCTAGAACATAGTTTCTAGAAGTGTTTTAACTGCTATTCTAGCATACTTTGAAACATACAGTTTTGTTAGGACTTGAAAACGATATGTTTCTTGTGCATCCCCGGTTTCTCCCACTGTGATTTGTAGACATCTAGTCTGCACTGGAAACTAAAATTACATTTAAATATTCAACGTTGACGAAGTGATCTGCTGGAGTAATCCCGTGCCTGTCCCATGACTCTCAGACTGACTCTAATAATAAACCTGAATGCAGCCCGGGCAGCTCTGCATGTGACAGCTGACTTAAATCAATATCCGATAGCTCTATGGAAAAATTATAATTATATGAATCCACGTGCTATGACCATTTGCAATATACATTTTATACTGGGCAAGGTATATAATGCATCTTAAATAACTCTGAAAAAGTCAAAGACAGTGGTGTAAAGAAAAAAAGTGCATTTACTCAAGTAACATTTTTAAAGACTTGTAGGCCTACTTTATTTGAGTATTTCCATGTTATGCTACTTTGTACTTTACCCCACTACAGTTCAGAGGTTAATCGTGCAATTTCCCTCCACTACATTTATTTAATACCTTTAGTTACTTTACAGATGTGGATGAATGATGTGAAATATAATCAAGTGTTAAATCAGACTTTAGTTCCACCTGGAGTAAATCCACAAGCTACCCTGCAGTCTACAAAGTCATTCAAACTAGCTGCACCTTCACCAGCTTTGAGAACACTTTCATGATCAATCATTATAAAACATATCATATATATAATTCTGAAACGGACCAATCTGCACAATGACTACTATTACTATCGCTACTTTCACTATATTTTCACTAGCAGGAACCACGCCACAACAATGTGATGTTTCTAAGTTTATTGAAGTAACATGTGAATGATGTGAGGGGAGTATATAATTCTGAAATGGGCCAATCTGCACAATGACTACTTTTACTTTAGGTACTATACTGTACGTTTATTTAGAAGCATATACTTTGGTACGTTTACTTGAGTAACATTTGAATGTACATAAAGAACCTTGAATGCAGGAATTTTAGTTTTTAGTCTATCCCTACACTCTGGTACTTAAGTACATGGTCCGAGTACTTCTCCCACCTCTGGTAAAATATGCATACAGTATAGAAATATTGCTCAAATATTCTAGCTGTGTGATTTCCCCCCCCTTCTTTTGTCTGACAGATGGTGTTGCTGCAGTGCCTCCAGTAGAGGGAGGGAGTGTGCCGTGTTCCAGTGCTGTGCCTGAAGCTCTCTGTAGTGCAGCTCAGCGGGGGCTTTTGGTATCATGTGGGACGCTTCATTATCGTCTGTTGTACCAAGACTGTTTATTGAGTTGTTACATGGTTTCTGTAAAAACAGATATATTATTATCTATTTTATATCTATATTCTGTGGTTATTCAGTGCTGACTTAGTGGCAGTGCTTACTGTCGCACATGTATGCAAATCATATTTATTTTAATATTCATACTTCCTGTAATCATACCCAAACAACCAATGGCACTAGCTAGAAATGCAACAGTAACAGCTTAATTTGCTGTTTATATACAGTATGTATAATACACCGAACAAAAAATGTTCACACACAATGAACAAGCAAAGAAAAAAGTAATCCTAATGAAACATGACAGGAAAGTAATAAAGTTGGTTAGGTTTCAGAGTCAATGTCAGCATGTATAGAAAAAAAATCAGTATTGGTGAGATATTGGTAGAACCTGATGATAAAAACATAAGCTGCTGTGTGTGTGTGTGTGTGTGTGTGTGTGTGTGTGTGTGTGTGTGTGTGTGTGTGTGTGTGTGTGTGTGTGTGTGTGTGTGTAGTCTACAGCATATTTAAATGTGCTTGTGTACACACATCTGGTCTACATAGAGTTAGTGTCCCCTGGCTGCAGTGTAATGAAGTCAAGGTGCAGATGAGATCCTGGGAAAGAGACGAGGGGCGTTCACAAACAGTATGTTACAGACTGACAGGCACACAGAGACTCAGCAACACACACTCCAGCTGTTTCTCAGGGCAAGATTTAAAAGACACTCAATAAAGTGATCAGCTGCAACATTATATGAACAGCCCAACTACAGACATGTCCCTGTTACTCACTGACCCAACATGATGGTGTTAATAAAACAAATGTCATTCTCTTAATTAATTAATGATGTTTAAGGAACATGGATGGGGCGGCAGTAACAGTTGGAAACTGGGGCCACTCCACCTCCTGGACACTGCTCAGTTGTCCTTGAGCAAGGCACCAAACACCCAACTGCACCATGGAACTGGACAACCTGGAAGTCTCTTTGCTCTGACACCTCACCTCAAGAGGTGTAGAGCTGCTCAGAGGGGGGAAGAGAAAGAGTCGGATTTATTGGATTAAACCCAAAGTGCATGGCTAAAATGATAAATCATCCCAACAACATTTCACACGGTCAGCTGGTTAAGTCATGGCCGATACAGACTTGCTGTTGGAGGGTTTCATAAATCCAATCCCCTGCTGCATCACCTGGCACAGCGCTCTCTATAGGAGGTGAGAATGACTTCACCTGCGGAGGAAATTGAATAAGGGGTCAAGGGGAGGTGGTAAGATAAGATAAAGTGATGATATACTTTATTGATCCCAAATAGGAAATGTTTTTGTTACAGCAGCATAGAAAACAATTCATTGCACATAATTAGAAATAATTTCTTTTTGAAAATAAACAATAATGAAATATAAACATCTCAAAAAATGAAATAAAAAACATAATCAATATACTTGTATATTATACAAGTTGAACGTGAAGATAAAAATCGTCGACTATTTGACAAATAAAACACAATTGATGGGCCAAATTACAGCTAACACAATATAAAAGTATGACATCTCTTTTTGAATCATTTGCCTTTATTGAAAGCTCAGTTGACGATATACAGTATGTGCCATTATGATAAAATACTATCAATTTGACCCATCACATTTAAAAGTTAGATTTTTCATCTAGCTAATTTAGTCACACATACTAAAAGCATTAAGAGTTGTTGTCCCGGTGAGGACAGAGAGGACTCATAAAGAGAAAGCCATGTGATTTAAGAAGGTGTTTTTTTGATTTATCTCAGAACACCTGTCTCCTGAAAGCCCTGTGCAGTTTGACCTTCCTGTGAATTCAAACCCTGTCCATACACAATATTGTTTGTATGAAAACACAATTTATAGGAGACCAAGCTGTCATATTTTCTGCTGTTTTTTGTTCATTAGGTTCACAGTCCATGAAGTGTAACAGCCCCTACACACGGCGGCGTGCATTGACGCTTCAACGCTTCTGCCCATTCACTTTGAATGGGGTTGTTGGTCTAGCTTCAGACATGCCCGCCGGCAAGCGTCAATGCACGCTGCCGTGTGTAGGGGCTGTAAGGGTAACTTGCTCCTCTGTGGGTCAAGAAAACTGTCAGGATGCGTGGAAAAGGTAGGACCCAAATGCAGAATTTAACAAAAAGCGAGGTTTATTAAAGCATAAAAGCTGTGGCAAAAAGGCAGTATCCAAATGTATCCAAACATAAACGAGCAGCACAAGGAACACAGACCGTGGACACATGGAGGGGAAACAGTGTCGGCCGAACAGGAACTGGAGCCAGTGGGACAGGCTTCGGAAGGATCCCCCACGGAACAGGACAAGAGGTTGGCAGGACCCCCGGCAGGAGAGTTGTCGGTGGAACCCCCAGAGGAACAGGACATAGGATTAGCAGGACCCCCGGCAGGAGAGTAGTCGGCGGGACCTCCAACGGCACAGGACATAGGGTTGGCAGGACCCCCAGCAGAAGAGTAGTTGGCGGGACCCCCAACGGGACAGGACATAGGGTTGACAGGACCCCCGGTAGGAGAGTAGTCAGCGGGACCTCCGACGGCACAGGACATAGGGTTGGCAGGACCCCCAGCAGAAGAGTAGTTGGCGGGACCCCCAACGGGACAGGACATAGGGTTGACAGGACCCCCGGTAGGAGAGTAGTCAGCGGGACCTCCGACGGCACAGGAGATAGGGTTGGCAGGACCCCCGGCAGAAGAGTAGTCGGCGGGACCCCACAACGGGACAGGACATAGGGTTGGCAGGACCCCTGGCAGGAGAGTAGTCGGCAGGGTCTCCAACGGCACAGGACATAGGGTTGGCAGGACCCCCGGCAGAAGAGTAGTCGGCGGGGCCCCCAACGGGACAGGACATGTAGTTGGCAGGACCCCCAGCGGAACCTCCAACGGCACTTGAGTAGGGGCTTGAGTGGGGACTCGAGAGAGGGCTTGAGAGGGAACTCGAGAGGAAACTGGAGAGGTGACTTGAGAAGGGACTCGAGAGGGTACTCGAGAGGGAACTTGAGAGGGGAGTCGAGAGGATACTCGAGAGGGAACTCGAGAGGTGACTGGAGAAGGAACTTGAGAGGGGAGTCGAGAGGATACTTGAGAGGGAACTCAAGAGGAGACTCGAGAGAGAGAACTCGAGAGTTAACTTGAGAGGGAACTTGAGTGGTGACTTGAGAGGAGACTCGAGAAAGTACTTGAGAGGTGACTGCAGAGGGGACTGGAGAGGGAAATCGAGAGGGGACTAGAGAGGGAACTCGAGAGGGGACTCGAGAGGGGACTCGAGAGGGAACTGGAGAGGTGACTTGAGAGGGGAGTAGAGAGGGAACTTGAGAGGGGAGTCGAGAGGATACTCGAGAGGGGACTAGAGAGGGAACTCGAGAGGAGACTTGAGAGGGAACTGGAGAGGTGACTTGAGAGGGGAGTAGAGAGGGAACTTGAGAGGGAACTCGAGAGGGGACTCGAGAGTTGACTTGTAAGGGGACTCGAGAGGTGACTTGAGAGGGGAGAGGAGACTTGAGACGGTCGGTACGCCGATAGGACACGGGGTGCTGGAGTCGGCCAGGACACCGACAGGACTCGGGGAGCTGGCGTCGGCTGGAGAGCCAACAGGAGACGAGGAGTTGGCGTCGGCCGGAGAGCCAGTACTGGAGCCAAAACTGGAGTCGGGACCATGGCTACTGGGGATGGTACTGAAGCCGGAACCATGGCTGCTGGGGCCAGGACTGGGGCTGGAACCATGGCTGCTGGGGCCAGGACTGGAGCAGGGACCATGGCTGCATGGGCCGGTTCTGGACCCGGATACATGGCTGTGGGAGCCGGAACTGAAGCCTGGATCATGGCTGTGTGGGCCGGTTCTGGAGCCGGAAACATGGCTGTAAGTTCCGGTTCTGGAGCAAGGACCATGGCTGCTGAGGCCGGCACTGGAGCCTGAACCATGGCGGCTGGGCAAGGAACCGGAACACGGAACCATGGCTGTGTGGGATGGTACTGGAGCACGGTACCATGGCTGCTGGGGCCGGCACTGGAGCCGGAACCATGGCTGCTAGGACCGGTACCTCCATTTGTGCCTTTTTGAGGACAGCCTCTTTGTCCCTTTTAGCCGAGATTCTACTCCATTCAGCATAATGACACTGAAGAGTGTACTAGGGAGAACAAGTCCAAATAAAAATAAAAACCTTCTGGGTCCATTGTTGGTCGGTCCATTCTGTCAGGATGCGTGGAAAAGGTAGGACCCAAATGCAGAATTTAACAAATTCTGTACCTCCGACGGCACAGGAGATAGGGTTGGCAGGACCCCCGGCAGAAGAGTAGTCGGCGGGACCCCACAACGGGACAGGACATAGGGTTGGCAGGACCCCTGGCAGGAGAGTAGTCGGCAGGGTCTCCAACGGCACAGGACATAGGGTTGGCAGGACCCCCGGCAGAAGAGTAGTCGGCGGGGCCCCCAACGGGACAGGACATGTAGTTGGCAGGACCCCCAGCGGAACCTCCAACGGCACTTGAGTAGGGGCTTGAGTGGGGACTCGAGAGAGGGCTTGAGAGGGAACTCGAGAGGAAACTGGAGAGGTGACTTGAGAAGGGACTCGAGAGGGTACTCGAGAGGGAACTTGAGAGGGGAGTCGAGAGGATACTCGAGAGGGAACTCGAGAGGTGACTGGAGAAGGAACTTGAGAGGGGAGTCGAGAGGATACTTGAGAGGGAACTCAAGAGGAGACTCGAGAGAGAGAACTCGAGAGTTAACTTGAGAGGGAACTTGAGTGGTGACTTGAGAGGAGACTCGAGAAAGTACTTGAGAGGTGACTGCAGAGGGGACTGGAGAGGGAAATCGAGAGGGGACTAGAGAGGGAACTCGAGAGGGGACTTGAGAGGGGAGTAGAGAGGGAACTTGAGAGGGGAGTCGAGAGGATACTCGAGAGGGGACTAGAGAGGGAACTCGAGAGGAGACTTGAGAGGGAACTGGAGAGGTGACTTGAGAGGGGAGTAGAGAGGGAACTTGAGAGGGAACTCGAGAGGGGACTCGAGAGTTGACTTGTAAGGGGACTCGAGAGGTGACTTGAGAGGGGAGAGGAGACTTGAGACGGTCGGTACGCCGATAGGACACGGGGTGCTGGAGTCGGCCAGGACACCGACAGGACTCGGGGAGCTGGCGTCGGCTGGAGAGCCAACAGGAGACGAGGAGTTGGCGTCGGCCGGAGAGCCAGTACTGGAGCCAAAACTGGAGTCGGGACCATGGCTACTGGGGATGGTACTGAAGCCGGAACCATGGCTGCTGGGGCCAGGACTGGGGCTGGAACCATGGCTGCTGGGGCCAGGACTGGAGCAGGGACCATGGCTGCATGGGCCGGTTCTGGACCCGGATACATGGCTGTGGGAGCCGGAACTGAAGCCTGGATCATGGCTGTGTGGGCCGGTTCTGGAGCCGGAAACATGGCTGTAAGTTCCGGTTCTGGAGCAAGGACCATGGCTGCTGAGGCCGGCACTGGAGCCTGAACCATGGCGGCTGGGCAAGGAACCGGAACACGGAACCATGGCTGTGTGGGATGGTACTGGAGCACGGTACCATGGCTGCTGGGGCCGGCACTGGAGCCGGAACCATGGCTGCTAGGACCGGTACCTCCATTTGTGCCTTTTTGAGGACAGCCTCTTTGTCCCTTTTAGCCGAGATTCTACTCCATTCAGCATAATGACACTGAAGAGTGTACTAGGGAGAACAAGTCCAAATAAAAATAAAAACCTTCTGGGTCCATTGTTGGTCGGTCCATTCTGTCAGGATGCGTGGAAAAGGTAGGACCCAAATGGAGAATTTAACAAAAAGCGAGCTTTATTAAATCATAAAAGCTGTGGCAAAAAGGCAGTATCCAAAAATATCCAAAAACAAACAAGCAGCGCAAGGAACACAGAATGTGGAAACATGGAGGGGAAACAATGGACCGACATGGAACACAGGGGAAGACTAAATACACAGAAGGGTAATCACAGGACAAGACACAGCTGGGCAGGGGAGGCAGAAACACAAGGGCAACAGGTGAACACAATGAGACAATCAGACACACCAGGGAAACTGACGACAGGGAGGAGGACCAAAAAAAAACACAAGGAGGAAGACAAAACACCAAATGAACAGACTTACAAAACCCATAACCAGACAGACAACACTAAAACCGTGACATAAACCTAGGAGTGTGACAAAAACCCTTCAGAATGGGTAGAACATCAAAATGATGGAGTAAATGGCTGTGAAGCTGTTGTTAATTTTGGATAATTTGACACATGCTGGGTTGCCTGTTGTGGTTGGCTAACAGTTCAGATAAACTCTTTGAGAGAATTACTGGAAAATGGAAAAGGCCAAACACATAAACACCTAAGGGAGGCTGGGTTTCACTTCATGTCATTTGGTGCTTTCTATTGCATTGCGTAACGGCTGTTGCACAACAACTGAAGACAAAAACAAAGGCGGAGTGGATCTGATGCTGTTCTCAAGAGATAACTGCTGTTCTGAACAAACAGATCGTAACAAACTTAATTTCCTAAAGCAACAATAGACTTTAGAGTGGTCTATGATTAACATCAACTTAACTAGGCACATTATTATTATATGACACTATTGTGGACATGTCATGAGCTCATTCATGATGCTGCGTAGGGGTTAAATTGGGGCTCAGGCCCGGATTAATCATGGAGGTACTGGGTGTTCGTACTGGGTAATTAATTTAAAGCCGTTATCCGCTGATTTACAGACTCCTCTATCCCAATGTAAGTCAATGGGAAAAAGTATTTTTGGGTCCAATTACATCACGTATTAAAGCATAAAGGTTCAAAGGCTCAAAGGGCTTTATTGTTACATGCACATTATAGCTACAGTGTAGATATGCAATGAAAAACTCACAAGCTCCTCCAACAATGCAACATAAGACATAAAACCAAGTTATTTCAAAAAAGAAATATTGGAAGAAGAAACAAAGTAGAGATAAAATACAAGAGAATGTTGCAAGACTAATGTGCAAGTAATGCATGATAATGTAACTATATGCAAATAAAATAGAATAAGATGAGCTTAAAATAGATTGTGAAATGAATGGCTGTACAGTGATGTCAAATACTCCTTATTGTTAAAATAGATAAATATGTGAGCTGCACACAGATACTTATACATAAGTTGTAGTAACACTGTTTGTCCACCATGGACATTTGCTTCATCTTCTCACGCACTTTGTGGGTGATGGGAACAATATATGCTCACCTCAAATTAAACAGCGCTTCATATCAAATCAAGCGCTCCCTTTACTACAGACACCAGCCACGTTAGAGATGTTTTGACTTCCCGCTCTGTGACTGTAATTATTCATGTTTTTGATTTTATATATTGCAATGCATATTTTGCAGGAACAAATTATATTGGAAAGACCATTTCTTAATATTGTGCCCCAATTTGTACATTAGCACAATTAGATGTAAATGTGAAATTATAGAAAGAAATTAGTATTAAAAGCTCGGAAATGCAATTAATAATGTTGTCACTTACACGAATAAATAATCGTGATTATTTACGTGACCTCATTAATGATCGAAATAAACATGAGTATAATTTTGGCCATAATCATTCAAGAATCTGTATTGAGTACACTTGTAGTTTATTTTCACTTTTCTTTGGCAAGATTGAAAGTAACAGTTAATTGGAAGTTATTCTTTAGAACTGAAGGACATATTTTGATATTTGAAAAAGGTGTGTTTGTATGGTACAATATAAGATGTAGCTACATATCAGAGTAGTGCAAGTATAAAAAACCTGACCCTAAATACGTAGATACAGTTATGATTTCTTCTATCTAGATAATAAATAAGTATATTGTGCCCAGTCCTTTTTGACCAAATAAGAACCAACGGGTTCCCACTGACTGAGACAGAGAATTATTTTGCTTAAAGAAACATTTATTGACATGTGCATGAGATGATAGAAATGAGAAATGTTGGTGATTAGAACCCAATCATATATCTTAAGGGGTGCAGCCGTAAGTAGAAAAGGAAAAAACCCAGGGTCTGGACATGTGGTGATGTTGCATATCTGGATTTGATAAGGAGTGGACTTCTGATGAGATGGACCTGGGCGCTGGATATGGTGACAGGAGGTGGATGGGGTGGAGCATTAACGGCTACAATTAGAGCTGACTGCAGTGCGATGATTGGCTGCTGGAGAACGTGGTAAAATATAATTGGTTCAGAGTAGACGGTGGTTATCAGCTGACTAGATGAAGCTGAGGAGTAATGTAAAGGTAGTGACTATATGAAAAAAGGTGATTTGGCTCACTGTGTCAAATCAGCATGATCATTATTATAGTCGATCATCGAGTCAAATATTCTGTCTAGCGAGTCATCAACTTAGGAAATTGTGACGTACCAAATTCTCTACAGGAATATAGAATACATAACTCTTGTGCCAGATGGGCTTTTAAATTATTGACAGAAAGAAAAGGCCTTAACTTAACCTTATGACTAAATAAAAACAAAGATTACAATAAATAAAAAAATAAAACACTTTCCTGTCAACACAGATGAAATGTGACAAAAATACGTGGTTGGAAACATTTAGAGTTAGGAGCCTGTCGTAACCAATCCAAGCTGCTTGATTTGAACTAAATGTTCTGTGACTGTAGGCCCTGCTATGATCCCTTTTAGTATGCTCTGCATCTCCAAAAGGGAAATTAAGAGCAGTTTCCTGAAGTGGGATCTTACATACTGAGGTTATTGGAGACATTTCCCTCACAGTGTGTTATATAACAGATACAGTGCTTCATTCAGCCACTGACTGGAAACAAACAGTTAACTGTGTTGAGTGGCGTCCAATAATCAGATTAGTGAGGGAAGTAAAAGGACAGTCTCAGAGAACAGTAACCTAACATCAGCTGTGGATAAGGTACTCAGATCTTTCACATTAGTCAAGGTACAAATACCAAATTGTAGAAATACTCCAGAAAAAAAGTCCAGTCTTTAACTTTTTACTTTACTTAACAATACAAGTATTAACATCAACATGTACTTAAGGTACAACAAAGGGAAGGTATTATTCAGCACAATGGCCCATTTCAGAAATATGCTTGCTCTGTTAATGAATTATAATTATGAAATTGTTCATTTGTTCGTCAATTAAATGTCGTGCAGGTAAAGAGGAACTTTTTTAAAATTACATGAACTGCTGGTTACCTCAAAAATGTCACCAAAGGATCGATGAAGTTTATACATGATGCTGTATTTTGTATAATTCATTTTAATCTTCAAAACAACCAAAGCTATCGAATGAATGTATGAAGTAGCTTACCTCAAAAGTACAGTATTGCTTGGTATCACTTTAAGTGCAAGGTGCTACAATAGAGTGAAGAACAATACATTGAACATAGCACAGAATAAGGTCAGATGGGTGAAGGATGAAGAGGTATGTCCATTGCTCCACTGGTCCAGATAACGTGCTCAATGGATAAGTTCTTGTAGAGAGATTTTGTTTTTTCAATATTGATTTGCTGCTGTTGTGCATCCACGTCACTGTTGTGCAGCAACCTCATGGCTGTCTTGATTTCACCAGGGACAGCTGATAAGGATAAAGCCAGCTAGCAGGATGGAAGGAACAACGGCTATCCTCACTGAAATCTGGAGAAGGACACAGAGGATGCAGGGTAAATCGAAGAGAAGGATGATTAGATCTGGGTCCAGATATATGGAGAAAAGGAGATATAAGCCGGTTCTCCCCCCTCTCATCATGGGCGATTCAACTTTCTTGTAGAGCGATTTTCTTTGTTGAGTTGCTGCTGGTTTGCATTAACACTATTGTTGAGCAGCAACATATGATTGATAATGATGGGACCGTTCGGTGAATGTTTCTTTTGATCGTTTCCAAACAACTATGTACAATATGTGCTATTTGTGCCGTTAATAACTGTGCAATATATAGCTGGCTGCTAAATCCTAAGAACTGTTACAGGATGTGTATTTTGTAAATTGTGTAACTTTTTATTTTATAATATTTTATTTTTATTATAACTTGTTTTAACTTTAAAGGGGACCTATCAAGCACAATGCACTTTTTAATGTCTCTTCTACATCAACATGTGTCCCCTCTGTGTAAAGAGACTCTGAAAGTTCCAGGAACAAAGATTCTCTCTCTTTTTTTCCTGATCCATTTCTATAAAAACCTGTCTGAAAATGAGCTGATCAGATTTTGGCCACTTTATGATGTCATAACGATGTGTTGGCTTGTGTAACCATTAGCCAATCACCAACCAAGGTAACCCCCCCCCCCCTATCACCTGAATCTCCTCCTAGAGCACCATTGTGTTCTTTTTAAGGGGCGTGGGGAGGGGCTCCTTATTTTCATCTAAAGTAACAGACAGAGAATCAGCACTTTTGAAACAGGGCTGAAACAGAGGGGATTGTGGGTAATGCTACAATGATCTGATTGGTATTTCGAGCCAAACACTTCAGAGACATGTTTTGTATATATCTGAGACCTATAATATATTGAAGGAAAACAGTATAATAGGGAACCTTTAATACTTTTTTATGCATGTAACATTATGTAACATTAAGCTGTCTGTGGCTCTTTTTCTGCTGTAACAACGTACATTTCCCCTCTGTGGGACTAATAAAGGTATTCTGATTCTGATTCCGGACTGTCCGGATTGCGCTTCACCATTAGCCTGAGTCTTCATCATGTCTTCAGTCTTGAACTCAGAGGGTCCCTGTACTCAGGGCAGAGATGTTCACAAGTCTTTTTTTGCAAGTCCAAGTCAAGTCTCAAGTCTTTTGGTCACGAGTCCAAGTCAAGTCTCAAGTCTTTGTGGGGTGAGTCTTGAACTCAGAGGGTCCCTGTACTCAGGGCAGAGATGTTCACAAGTCTTTTTTTGCAAGTCCAAGTCAAGTCTCAAGTCTTTGGTCACGAGTCCAAGTCAAGTCTCAAGTCTTTGTGGGGTGAGACTTGATCAAGTCTCAAGTCTTTGGTCACGAGTCCAAGTCAAGTCTCAAGTCTCTAAAAAAATAAAAGTCTCATGTCTCTTCTGGTTGTAATAAGCCTTCTATTGTCTGCTATCCAGTCTGTTAAGAATACTGCACGCTATATCTAAGAAATTCAAAGCATTTACTGTGTTATTATCACTCCTATATCTATTAGCATACAGTATCAGTACTGATTAGTTGTTTGTTATATGATCACTTTAAACAGGCTATTGCAATGCAATATGATTAACGTTACCGACCTTTTTTATGTCATGTCAAGAGTTGGATGTCAACGCCACTCAACTCAAACAAGTGTGACAAGCAATTCACTAATCTTTTCAAATATTCAGTTTTCAAGTGCCTGATGAAATTCGAAGTTGTTGCGCCAGCATCCTTGATTTTGATATTGCAGACTTTGCAGTGTGCGCTCCTTTTGTTGGTGCCGCCGGCGTTTTGTTCGAAGTTTTTGTAGTTGAACCTAATTACAAGCGGTACAGCCGCAGGTGTGCCGCCGGTCGCCATTGTGTTACTACGAGGTAGTAACAGAGGCGCGCACGTCTGCGTAATGAGCCCGGCTAAAATAACTGGATGGCCTGCCTGCCTGTCAGCCTTCCATCTGGGCACAAACTTATCTCGTGCCCTCATTGGTCATGTGCGCGTTCGTGTGTGTTGGAGGAGGCGGGCTCTATAAGGAAGTAGCAGCCTCTAGCAGATTATCTCCGGTTGTGTATTTTCAAATTCTAGCGATCTCGAGCCGGTTTCTCTCAAATGTACCTACCCCACCTTTAATACGCCAAAAATAGAAAACACAATGATTGTTCACGAGTCCCAACACACGAGTCCAAGTCGAGTCTGAAGTCTTTTGGTCACGAGTCCAAGTCGAGTCTGAAGTCTCTGTGTGTGCGACTTAAGTGCGACTCGAGTCCGAGTCGCAGACTCGAGTCCCCATCTCTGACTCAGGGCCGTATCCACCATTGAGGTCACCGAGGTCCGTACCTCGGTAATTTTTTCCGAGCTGTGTATATAACAAAACTTGCGAAATAATTGCACTAAACGGGGTATGTTGTAGAACTTCCATTTCCTGACGATGGGGGCGCTGCATAACTACGTAGCCTCGATTAAAGCAAACAGAAGAAGACGACATATTAACAAACATCCGCAGCCCGGACTTGTACCGGAGCAGCGGAGGAATGATGAGGTATCTAGAGATCTGAGTCCAGCGGGCTGCTTGTGTTCCTGTTCATCAGGATATCATATGACCAGCAGATCCTGTGTGAACGCTCTACGTTAGTCAGTGGACGTCCGACAACATGCACACTAACTTATATTGCAGCTATAGTATAGGCTAAACTTTGGTTTAAATTGCGTGAATAAACTAGCTAGAGAGCTAAAGTTAATTACATTCATCCAATGTCAGAAGGATTACCTTTTAACAAACGTTGTAATGCTTTTCTTTCATTTCACTTTGAGTAAACATCGAAGATATAACATTGTATTGTTTTCATTTTACACCGAGAGAGGAAGTGATGGAACTAGTCAGGGAGGAACTGCAGGTACATTCACACAAAAGAATGTAGGCTTAATAACCCCATCTATCTATCTATCTATAAGAATAGTCTTCATTTACAATAGGCATACATTTAAAACAACATACATATATTGCAGTTATGATGTCATAATAACATACAATTGTATAAAACACAATTTGCTCACATTTTTGTTCTCTTTTGAGAATCAAACATAACATTTAAATAAATAAAGAATGCAAACAAACAAGTGAAATGAACTAAATTGCTGAGTTGCTTTTAATTTACTGGCAGGAGCGACAGGTGAGGAGGAGCAAAAAGAGCAAACACAGTAGTGGTGGCTTAAAGCCCACCTCCGCTCCGCGCCGCCCGTTAGATGAGCCTGGTCAGATTTAATAAAAGAAGTTCAAAACACCGGCATAAAAGTTATAACAATAATCTGATTTTAATGGTAAAAAACACAATACGAAATACAGAGTGTAAGAGAGCACTCCGGGCTCCCCGCTCTACTGCCGTGCGATACAGATATCAGGACCAGCCAGTCAGAAACAGGGGGCATTTTGCATGAATAAACAACAGTGTATATATAGACATATTTGTGGCGGAGTTGTGTTGGCTCTTCCGTCCCATTTTACTCCTAAGCGAATCAGAGAGTCCGTGGGGAGGAGTTGGGTCGGTTGCTCACTCCCCTAGGTGTTCTTACTGGTTGGATTCACTTCGGGTCGGGCCCAATACAGTGAATCAGAGTTCTGGGAAAAAGTATTTTTCTTCTGAACAGAGCTCGACAGCTTCGGAAGTAAACAAGGACAGAGTCACTCTTTATCTTCCACCTGGGTTAACTCCTTTACTTTCCCAAGGAATATTTCACACAAACTATTCCTTCCCAGACAATCAAACATTGTACACAGATATATTGGTGCTTGAGATTATATTGGCCCCAGAAAGAACCTTGAAAAGAATGTGTGTGTTGCGGGCGCGTTGCGGGCACGTTGCGGGCGCGTTGCGGCTGTGCCGAAACGTCTGCTAAAATCGTGGCCACTCAATGGGTGCTATTCCACCAGACGCGCCGCGTTATGGCTCAGAAGTGTCCCAGAAGCGTCTCGCCGCTGGGCTCCGCTCGAAATAGGATTGAAGTCTATTTTTCGACGCGACGCAGCCGTAAGGTATTGTCGGGCAAGAGGTGGAACGGTTACAGCATCCAGCCCACCCCCCAAAACCGGTTCCTTCTCCTCCCCCCATCCCTCCTCTGTAGTCTTTCCAGTAGGAGAATAAAGGCCAGCGTTCTCCTTCGGTTTACAGGCACTGTGTGTAAATTATATAGAATAATTATGATGATGAATGCATTTTTTTTACCACTAAAATACAGCAACCCATCTTTGATTTATGTTGTTTTTAACTGGACTATTACAAATATTATTAATTATGTCTGTAGTCTACAACACAACAAAATAGGAAATAACAACAATAAACACGATTTAAACAGACACAAAAATAAACCATTTAACTACGTAGCCTACTTACTTTCTTGTAGAGGTACAAATGTCCAGGAAATATGCCCAAATCAACAAGAACTGGGAGCCGGCATGCACGACGCTCCGCTTCCGTAATGCTTCTGAAACGCTCGTGAAATGCGCCCGGTAGGGTATGACGCCGGAGGAGGCCGGACCAAAACCACGGCGCAGCCGTAACGCGCCGCAGACGGACCCGGTGGAAACTAGGGGTTAGAGTGCATTCACACCGAATAGTCCGCTTCTCTGGTACGCACCAGACCACAGTTTGTTACATTGTTTCATTTTTCGGAAGGTTCGGTTTGCGTTCACACGGGCAAAACTCAAACTGACTATAAACTTTAAACACAAGTCATGTGCACGGAAATGCTGTTCAACCATTGGTCAGACATTAAGGGGGTAAAAACGCAAATTCCGGCAATTTCTACCGGAGCCTCCGCCATGGAGCATCGGCACTTTCGGCAGGTTATTCTCATGCTGCTGTTAATCTGGAGATCAACAGACACTAGCGGCCCGCGCATATGATTATATAATCAGACAACGCCAATTAAAAAACATTATAACGCATATAATGAGAGACGTTCTGCAGTAAGGAGGGGCGTTTCACCGACGACAGGTGTTCTTACTTTTATGTAGTTGACGGTGCATTTTTACTTTACACGACACTGTTCAACACTTAATTCTGCTTCACTCTTTAGATTAACAACCGCGGATGTCTTGAAAGACTCTTTCGCTAAAGATTTTGAAGACATCCGCGTTCTTGTGACACGTAAGTCCGGTTGTTTAGTTCACTTAAGAGGTCTCGGACTGCGTTCACACCAACCCAAATGAACCGCACCAGGGTTCGATTCAACCGGACTATAAAAGGCTGGTGTGAATGCACCCTCAGTCTCCACCTGTCCTGTGCCAGTTCGTCTTTTTTCATGACTCGACATCAGAGTTCCCGTTAGAATATTTTTTCGCCGGTCAACATGTCCGTTAAAGTTTAAATCTTCCGGACAAAATGAGAAAAGTGCCGGTCAAAGGTCTTCTTTGTTATTTATTGTGCTTTAAAACAAATTGATTCGATAGTAAATAAACTAATTATAGTAGATTAACTACATTATTCAAAAGTGTACAGTAATTTACAATAACACGGGAATAATAAACGGAGCGCTCTCCCTCTCCTGACAGACTGTCAGTATCATGCAGCTCGCGGATCCGAGTTACGGTAGTTTGAGAGGTCATTAAAATAGCTACGTGTGCTATTCTAACCTGGTGTGTGTTTTGTTCTGTGATCATGCAGAGCTGCGTGTCGACTCGTCAGCAGCAGCTGATCTCTCTCCCGTCAGATAGACTTCACTCGCGTTTATGTCCATATTGTTCAGATCTAGCTAGTTCTAGCTAATGATAGTACTACCTGCTTATTAAAAGACACCTAAACAATAAGCGTCACTATGCAACCGGGTGAGGCCGCAAAGTATAGTGCAGCATTATGGATTAGTTTACATGCCCACCGGAACCCCGAGGCATTACCAACAGATCAACGCACAATCAACCCATACAGGACATCTCTTATACAGGACATCTCTTTCTCCACATTACGTGTTAGACATTAGAATTGTCTATTCTTGTCTGTCACATACTCTTTTGTTTGTCACATAAATGGCGCAAGTTGCGCAACTGCTGTGGTATTGCGCTAAGCGGAAATTATTTTGAACGGACACTTTGACCGGAGAGATTTAGATTTGCCGGTCTTGAGCATATTTTACCGGTCGTAGTCCGGTAATTACCGGCTAACGGGAACTCTGCTCGACATACCAGTTTACATTTAAGCTGGATCCATGTTTGTTGTTTTGTTTTAAGTTCCTTGTGGAAGTATTTAGTTTCTCCTCGAAAAAGTGATTTTCTGTTGTTTGTTTTGGACTACCTATGTTGCAAATGTATTATCTTTTCAATTTACACACGGCATCTATTGCACGTCTGTCCGTCCTGGGAGAGGGATCCCTCCTCTGTTGCTCTCCCTGAGGTTTCTCCCATTTTTCCCTTTGAACTGGGTTTTCTCTGGAAGTTTTTCCTTGTACGATGTGAGGGTCTAAGGACAGAGGGTGTCGTATTGTCATACTGATATTCTGTACACACTGTGAAGACCACTGAGACAAATGTAACATTTGTGATATTGGGATATATAAATAAACATTGATTGATTGATTGATTGATTGATTGATTGATTGATTACTGTGGAAATTCCAGTAAAGTACGTAAGTATTATTTGAAACCATCTGAGTCTGAGTTGTGCATTTGAGTTCATGCCTGAGTTCACCCCTTGACACTAATGGCGCATTTCCACTGCAACGGGGTAGCCCCGTTTAAGCGTCCCTACGCGTCCTCGCTCAGGCCTCGGGCTGCCTCGCTGGCCGGCCGAGGCCGTGGCGCATTTCCATTACACTTTAGGACCTGGGGTAGCAACGCAGTGTAGGCGGGGCGATCAGCTTTTTGGGCGGAGCGACGCTGGGTAAAACTGCAGTGGCGTCAGCGACACAACTCACAAAACACACACAACAATGGAGGATGTGGAAGCGATCGTTTACTTGTTTCTTGGTGTGTGGCTTGTTATCACAGCAAGAAGGAAAGTGATCACAGCAAGCATTGCATTGTATTCATTGTATTGAACATAAATAAATCCTTTTTTTTTTCATATACATGTGTTTGTCAAATGTTTTAAACAAATATTATCTGAATTGAATATTTGAAATTCAAGCACCAGTAAGTACTGCCCGATAATAACATTTGAGGAAATATCAGATCATGGAAAGAAAATCTTTCTAATCAATTAAGCAAATATCAAAGCTGACTATAAACATAAATACTAAAGTGTAAAACACAGCAAAACTATATTCATAAATGCAAGTGTAAAATAGTGTGGACAATTGTAAACATGGATGGAGACTAAAGTATCCACAACATAAAATAATATATTAAATATAACCTCAATCTTTCTTCTAGACATGTTAAAAGCTTGCTTGAATGGGTTATAGGTTTATTTTGGTCTTTAAAATATATAAGGAATGTGTTGTTTGAGTGTAGTAGAACGAGGGTATTACAATTGAGCAATTTCTACATGTATTATGTATTTATCATGTATTCTTAATACCATTACAAAATAAACGTGTAATAATGTTTTAGAGTAGGACCTCAAGCTAGCAAACTCAATTTCTTGCTTTAAATCTCTTAAAAGTAAGGGGCTTTTTCCTAACTGATGGTGTTTGTTATTGCTTTATAAATTCATGTATGTTTATGATTTTTTTATGTTGGGTGCCATTCATTATCAACAAGAGATAAGATAAGTTAAAGTAGTACTTTATTGATGGCAGTATAAAAATACAAATGTTGTATCAAAGGCATGCCATTAAACAATACAAATAAAAAATGTAAAACTGAATTGCAGCCAGCATAAATATACATGGAATTGTAAATATAAAATGAACATTTTAAAGAAAATAAATAAACAAGGAAGTACAAATGTTGCATTTAAAAATTAACTAGATACAAAATATATAATATGTACAATAACTATTAAGGTTTTTTGAAGTATCAGGGAGGAGACGGGCCACGTCGGCTGCCCAGTCATGGTGCCGTTCCTGCTGGGCCCGATCCTCACCTCCTCGTTTCCTCTTGCCTGGGTGACAATAAGATAATAATTAGCAATAAGGAAAACACACAGTACAGGTACAGGTCACACAAGGATATAAGAATAACATGTATAAACAGAACAACAGTAAGGTGAACTAAAGAAAGTTCTGGCCCTAGATGTTTACAATGATTGTGAAAGTGAATTACATTATGTCCAGCCTGTTGATAATGAATATAAATATATGTATATGATAGGATGTCACACACAACTGTACTAGCTGCTTACTAGCTAAGACTTTACTTGTAACAGAGCATTTCCACACAGTGATATAACTTATTTTAATTACTGACGATGGATGATCCACGGTTTAAAAAAACAATTCCAGTCGTTTTGCCATTTCTATTTCTTACCTAGAACCACACGCTGCGGTGTCGTGATGGCACTCGGTGTTGGTTGTTGAGTCGGTGTCGATTCTTCGGCTGGGGTCCGTTCTGGATTCAATGACGATGTGGACGGAACACTGCCATCACCCGTTGTTCGGGAATGTTCCTCCTCACGAGTCCCAATGTAATCATCTAGAACAGCAAAATGACTTGTTAATTCCACAAACTACTGCAGCACAATACTAAATAGCAACAACAACTATAGAAAAGAAAAACTGAACGTAAACAATGGCACATATGGTGTTAGCAAACAATAGCTCTAGCTAAGGCTATCTGCCTAGGCTATCTGCCTTAGCTAGCTATGTAGCTCTTCGGGGCTCCATAAAAGCACGGGTTGTCGAACATTAATGTAAGGATAAAATAGACTTCTTTGTTAGAAGTGAGCGTACCTTGCAGGGACTCCAGTAAAGCCGTTCCGTTTTCCCTACATCGCAGGAAAGTCCTCGAAAATCCGCGCTCGGACATCTGTGCAGAGACATCCTGGAACACTTTCACATTTCGCGTTGTTCCGTCGAGCTCCCGCTGGATTTTATCATCCCCAATGAGATGTAGGAACGTCGTCACCTCCTCGGTCGACCACGGTGTGCTTTTCTTCGACGTTGCCATTTTTGTAGCTCCTCCGTTTACAAAATGCTGCAAGCTTGCTTCTTGATATATATGTGACGCGAGGGATGATCTCGCGCGCGATCTTGTGACGATTCTCTCTGACCAATCAGCAGTCGAGTGTTGACGTCACAGCCCTGGCCTGGTCTGATAGAACCACGATTTTATGGGGCCGGAAAAAGAGAGAAAAAGTACCCGCTAGCCGGTACTAGGCTATATGGAAATGCCACCAAAAACTGGCCTGGCCGCTTGAGGACGGTCCAGGACGCTTAAACGGGGCTACCCGCTGCAGTGGAAATGCGCCATAACTGCTCAAATCGGACTAGGGACTGTCATGTGATTTTATAGGACGTATAAAATATTTAAATGACATATACAATATTTATAAATCTGAGTATGAAAATGTATGTCAGAGTAATGCTGCGTTCACACCGGACGCGATGCGAATATTCGCTTCGCTCTAAACGCTCAAGTTTTACCGCGGCTTGCAGTTTCTTTTATCGCGTCATTCAAAACAGACATACCGTTGACGCAGCATAAGAATATATATGAAAAGTAAAGAGT
This sequence comes from Pseudochaenichthys georgianus, assembly GCF_902827115.2. Taxonomy (NCBI): domain Eukaryota; kingdom Metazoa; phylum Chordata; class Actinopteri; order Perciformes; family Channichthyidae; genus Pseudochaenichthys; species Pseudochaenichthys georgianus. Next base: position 9,094,862 of record NC_047518.2, read on the forward strand.
ATATCTGAGTGGAACTTAAAAAATATCTAAGTGAAAGTAAAAACATATGTTAAAGTGATTGAAAATAAATGCATGTGAACTAGTACTGTATGAATAGATGTAAAAGTAAAATGAACAGTATGTATGTGAGAGTAATACAGTATGTGTAAAAGGAGAATATCAGTGGGAGGCCCACAATGAGTTATGGCTGTCAGGCACCTCATAGTGTGCAGGGTGTCCCTGCAAAGACCGTACTGCGAAAAGTGAAACCTCCCTGGATAAATACAGTAAAATATAAATGTACAAGCTTAGCTATTGCACAAGGCTTTATCACTAACAGGTCAATAGGGGCATACACCCATTATATTCCCCTAGTGCTTAATCTGGCCACAAAAACTTCTAAAATTCAACTGTGAATTGAGTATAAAACCATTAAGAGATAGTTGGGATATGTGAGCATGTTCGCCAATGTTTCTCAATAGCACCACAAGTGTGTCTTTTTAATTGTTAGGACACTACCAACTGTATGCATCCACATGGTACGTATCTGCATAGGTTAATTGTAAGGTCATAGTTAGGCATTATGTTGCAGAATTGTACTTCTGACAATTCTACTGATTAAGTAATATTAATGTGCCAAGTGGGGGCAGCATTGGTCGCACAGTGGAGAGTTGGAGGAGCAGCCTGAGGGAAACCAGCACCTGATTCCCATTAATCCTCTTACATGGAGACACTGTTGTTTAAAAGGGTGGTTAAGCCTCAGGGGAGAATACAAAATGAAAGCAATCTGTAAAGACAGAGAAGAATGAATGCATGACTTTTAAATGTTAATAAATGAAACTACCATAAGCTTAAAAGGTTTCAATTCTTAGTTTGACGGTCAATTGTTGGTAAAGGAAACTGAAAGAGTCATCTGGTCTCAATTTTCTCTTACATTAGTTGTAATTAGGCAGAACTGAACCATTAATTGAACATGAAAATGACATGCTGATGATGAAATCTTCACCATGGATGGTCCTCAAAGAAAATGTGGAAACCACTTCCAGAATCCTGCTGTGGCCCCTTACTGGTGTTGCTGGTATCATATGTTATATAAAGATGGAAACCAGCTGCCTCTACACACAGGCTGGACTTTTGCTGGTGGAGGAGGCCACTAAGAATTTCAGCCAAAAAGGAAGCATATTGTCAGAAAGGTACCAATTTGGGAGGAACTGAGAGACCCTAACCCTCGGTCCACCTGATGGAGATATAGCGTATAAGCAAGCAATAGTTTATACGGGACCATTTTTAATAGAGAAGCTACTTAATGCATAATACAACCTGCCAAAAGGCTACTTCTTTCCCTAGATTTCTGTCCAAACTTTGCACATTCATGTTTTATTTGTTTTTTTCATGCCCAACCAGTGTGAACGGATTTCTAACTAGAAGGCCTCAAATGAAACCAGTAATGTCACACACATTCTCATCTGTTGACCAATGGAGTGGTGCGTAAGAGTAGAGTGCTAAAACCCAGTAATGACTTAGCATTTCACCAATTGTAGTTCTCTCCTCTAGAAGTCAAGAAACGAAGAGATATTCACGTTTTGCTTTGCAGAAAAAAATTCTGCAATATACCGAAACCCAATGGTAAAAATCATATTGCTTTAAGTCGATAGTCCTTGCAATGCTAACTTCCGGGTCGGCCTACAAAAACACACCATCACTGCACCACTCTATAACCATAACGTCACATTCGTTTTGGGAAAAACACAGCACTTTTTTATGACAGTTTTTCTTTATTACACAACGTTATCAATCTCCTGAATTCATTATATGATATATCGTAATGTAGAGGATAAGGGAGAAAAGCCTTGAATGCAGAAGCCATCGCTTCAGCTGTAGTACCAGGTATCCTGGTAGTTCTCATTCATAACACTCCGTTCGATGTCTCACTATGGGATGCGCTTCAGCGCGTATGCAAACAGAAGCATCAATCTCATTACGCCAATCCTGATTGGCTGGTGATCTTGACGTCTACTTCTGGGAATCCACCCACCCTTTAAGTAGCTTGCGCGACGTCGCAGCGTCATTCAAACACCTCTTCTCGCTTCAGAGCACGTCTCGAATATCAGTAGCCGGGCTAGCTTAACGGTCCACAGACTGAACCCAAGCTAACATTCGGTCGACGGGCGCTTGCCGGTTACTTTTTTGCTTTGCAGAAGAATTGAACAAATATTAACACACCAGTTAATATTGTAATCTGCCGTTTTTTCTTTCGAAATAACAGTAAGGTTTGATTTTTTCTTCAAACAGTAACATACCTGTTGCTAGTTCATCCCTCGGACTCTTCTCTCCCTCACAGCAGAGGAGACGGAGATAAGAAAGATATTAACACACCAGTTAATATTTTTTAAAGAAAAATCTACCCCGTCGTTTTTTCCTTTCGGAATAACGATAAGGTTGGATTTTTTCCGGTAACATACCTGTTACTAGCTTGTCCCTCCACGCCGACACCCCGGCAAACGAGGATGGACCCTTCACTCCCTCACACCAGAGGAGTCGGAGGCTCGGCTCTGCGGCTGCGGGTTTAGGATCTCGGGCACGGACTCACACCAGGTCTGCTCATCCTGCCTTGGGCTGGAACACGCCCAGGAAGCTATCGATACCCCCGGTTCGTGCGGGCATTGTGCCCGCTTCACCATCAAGAGCCTCCGCTGATGGCTAGCGCGCCAAGCTAGCCTGTCGGGACGGGACCCCTTCATGTCCGTTGATTCGCCGACAGGCAATCGGGACATGGTGGCGACCGCCGCGGAGATTGAGCCCCGCGCTGTGTCAGGCTGGGGCTCAACAACGGCGGTAGCCGCGGAATCGGAGCCCCGCGCCGTGTCAGGCTGGGGCCCGGTGGCGGCAAGGGCCACGAGAGCGGAGCCCCACGCTGTGTCAAGCTGGGGCTCCCAACTGGACCTCACCGTGGTTCCACCCGCAGAGGATGTCCTACAGCTGGATTATATGGAGGAGGATGAAGAGGATGCCTCTGAGTTCCTCTTATCCGACTCGGATGAGCACGAAGATGACATCTTCGTTTCATCTGACCAGGCTGCCAAGCCGGAGGCGATGTCCGCTCCCCCGGGCGAAAGCACACCAGCTTCGTCCTGCCTCAGTATGGACTTGCAGGCCGTGTGCCAACGCGCTGCATCCAGGCTGGACATCCCTTGGCCTGAAGTGGTCAAGGAGACCTCCAGATCTCGCTATGAGGGGAAGAACTTGCCCCAAGCCGAACCGAACGAGCCTATAAAGCCGCAGCTTTGTCCGCCAGGGCGCTCAACGTCTCCTCGCTGCTGACTGCCTACCAGGCGGAGCTCTGCGAGGACATGACGGTAAAACCTGAGCCTGCCATGTGGGACGAGATCGCAGCGATCACGGACATTTGCCTCCGTGTGCAGCGCTGTGCAGTCCAAGCCACGGGCAAAGCACTGGGGATAATGATGGTACAGGAGAGAGCCAGGTGGCTCACCCTGACGAACCTTCCAGACCGGGAAAAAGAGGATGTCTTGGACATGCCTATTGTTCCCGAGGGCATATTTGGCTCCGCTCTAGCTTCGATGCAGCAGCGGTGTGAATCCAAAAAGAAGGAGGATGAGGCTCTCCAGCTTTGTCTTCACCGAAGGGTCCAGCCGCCGCCTTCAACGGCCCCGCGGCAGTCCTTCGCTCAGGCTGCCTCAAGAAGAAGAAGAAGAAGAAGAAGAAGAAGAAGAAGAAGAAGAGGGCGGCCTGACAGCCTCCTCTCCTCTCCTCGATAAAGGAGCTAGAAGTTCCCTGTTCTCCAGCTCCAGAACACGTTCCAGTGTTAGATGCTCATGTGTTTCCGGGGTGCAACCATGCCCCCATCTTCCCGCCACCTCGAGTGATGTCAGAATGTCATCCTCAAGTTCGCGCCATGAGGGAAATGGACTTAACATCAACGACAGCAAGCTGCTCGTTTAAGTCACACAAACACATGTCATCACTATTGTCTTTTAATAAATCATGTCCCACTGTCGTTTCCAGGCTTAAAGCCAAGGGCGCAGTCAGTAAAAATGAAAAGAAAGACAATAAAAACAATAAACAGTCTGACGTCTACCCCCCTTCTAAGAGTGGCTGCTACGTCTCTCAGAAGGCGGACGATGGACGGGGCTGTGAAGGCATCACCGCCACACGCAGTGTCGACCGGGGTTGTCAACCTGGGGTACCACCGTGTTCAGACACTAGAGGGCCCCATAACACAACAAATAAAGACACAGCAGGGCAGACGACAGAGATGTGACATCTCCACTCGCTTTGAGAAGTGAAAAGTGGAGGATGCTCACAGATTCTGCTTGGGTTTTCAAGACAAAAACACGGGGTTACAGACTCCAATTCGCTGTCACCCCCCCTCACTTTTCGGGCATTCTGCATTCGCAATCCCGGGAGAGTCGGCCCATATTCTAGAGCAAGAGATGCTCTCGCTACTAGACAAGAAGGCTATATCTATAATACCCTCCAAACAGAGTCAGAGCGGCTTTTATTCCAAGTATTTCCTCGTTCCCAAACGGGGAGGGAACGGGATTCGGCCTATACTAGATTTGAGGGCTCTGAACATATATCTCAAAAGATACAAATTTAGAATGCTCCCTCACACATCTCTGTTGCGTCTCGTGCACCAAAACGATTGGTTCACATCAGTCGACCTGAAAGACGCGTATTTCCACATCCCAGTATATTATCCACACAGGAAATATCTGAGGTTCGCCTTTCAGGGTGTCTGTTACGAGTACAGAGTACTTCCCTTCGGTCTGTCTCTCAGCCCACGAGTGTTTGTACGGTGTACGGAAGCCGCGATAGCCCCGTTAAGACAACAGGGTATTCACCTGGCAACTTATCTGGACGATTGGCTCCTTCTCGCACAGTCGGAGCAAGAGGCTATTACACAGACGAATGTCCTCGTAAAACACCTGCTCGACCTGGGTTTCGTAATAAACACAGAAAAGAGCATGTTGTCCCCAGCCCAGACTGTACTCTTCCTGGGCCTACGCCTGAATTCGGTGCCCTTTACAGCCAGCCTGTCAGCAGAGAGTGAAAGCCTTCAGGGCTTGCCTCGCTCATTTCCAGCCACGCAAATATGTTCTCTTCAGATCATGTCTGCGGTTACTGGGGCTCAAGGCGTCAGCCATCCTGGTGGTACGACTGGGACGCTTACACAACGGAGTTTCAGCGCTGGGTAGCTGCCCTCAGACTGGACCCCGTGCGTCATGGCGCGCGGAGAGTGATGGTCACTATGAAATGCGTAATGGCTGCACCCGACTTTTCTAGTACGGGGCGTGCCTATGGGTGCTGTCCTATCGCGGAAGGTGGTCACCACAGACGCATGTCTGACGGGCTGGGGGGGTATATACGAAGTTCGACCTGTGAGGGGTCTCTGGAACAGCCACCCAGAACAGAAAAGTCATCCTTCAAAGTGAAGCCCCTGTCGGCTAAAATCTGAAATAAACATAACAAATACTTAAAAACACTACTTTACTTCAACAGCAACTCAAAAATGGTAACTATGGGTAAATAATAAATTCACAAATAAGACTTAAATTAGAAAAAAAAAAACAGTTCAATTGTTACCTGATCTCCTGCATGGTGGAACTTCTGAGATAAGAAGTCTGAGTTCCTTACAATATGCACATCTGAAGCCCTCCCTCCCCAGCCTTTGGAGAGATATGTGATTGAGCCAGATGGGTGACATGCAATGAAATACTTCACTGTTGTCCAGTTTTTGTATTTTGAGTAGGTGATAGCTCTGTGAGAAGAGACAGTCGTTAGTAATACTTATCTATAAATTGTGTATACATATACACAGACAGCCAGGTAAGTATTACAAAAACCAGACACTTTATGCATGCTATCAAAAAGAAAAATATCTCTTTCTCCTTGTTTTCAGCTTCTTTGAGTGTTCAATTCTGATCTCAAAGCAGTCGATAATTGCAGTCGCTCTAGGGTACTGGAAGAGAACCTCTGCTGGTAATGTGCTTCTGATACACTCTCTATCAGGCCATTTAATCAAAAAAGAAATGTTGGCGTACATCAAATCCAACCATCGGGAGAATACATCCAGGAAAGTGCTATGTGCCAGGTCAAATATACCACACATCATATCGGTTGAGGGGTTCTGCCGCAGTTTCACCAGAGTAATAAAGAGCTGGTCTTGTGTTGACATCTTGGATGTTTTCTGTGACTTAACAAACTGTACCAGGTACTGATGAAGAGTGTCAAATACTGTCCATGACAGGCCTGTCATGACTTTACATTTAGTGTCATTTTCTCTCACAGTGTTTACTGACATTTTCGACGTCTCCAATTCTCTGATGGCTTCAGCTCGCTCCTTCATGGCCTCATCTCTTTCTCTTCTTAAATTATCCAATTCTTCATAAAGTTGTTTTCTCTCTAACTCCTGAAGAGGTATGGGAGCTTCTGATGGTGGGGATTCTGGTGCCGGGGCTTCTGGTGCTGGGCCCTTCTTCTTCTTGTATTTAGTTCGTTTTGTTGTTGTGTTTCTTCTTGTTCTTCATTTGTTGTTTAAGGGCGGCTGGCAAACAGCTTTTAGGCGCAATACCGCCCCCTGGATTATAAATAGTGTAGTGGATGCTGCCCTGAAGGACAGACTTTTTTCCCACTCGTAAAAAAAAGGCGTATTCGCCGTGTGACTGCATGTGCCGAACCGTGACGTCCGAACCGTGACGGTACGGGACGAATACGGATACCGTTACACCCCTAGTGTAAATATGTGATTTGTAAATGTAAAACACCATCCATAAATGCATTTAAAAGATTTGCAAACTCACAAATACATTTTCAAATGTAAAACGGATCTGCAAATACGCAAAAATATTTTCACAAATAAAAAAAACATCTGTGAATACTATAATTAATTTACAAATAAACAAAAGGAATTTGTGAATATCTCTTTAACATTGACTGCGCTTGTGGATCTCAAATTTCTGCTTGTGGATCGTCTTTTTACACACACAGAGTTTTGAGAAATCTGCTCGTGTCACTCCGTTATTTTCCTAAACCACGTGATGGCCTGCTGATGATGGAATTTCTGCATTTCAAGGTTTCAAAGTAAGAGCATGATGCATTTTCAAGGTGCATTTTCAAGCTTTTCAAGCATCTTACAGCTGTTGTAAATTACATATTTATATACACATACTTATACTCAAATGATTATTTCCCTACGTCATATTAAATCAGATGTTCTTTATGCTATAAACAACCAAATGTGTGTTTCATAATAACATTCTACATGAGGATGAAAAATTAAAGAAAAGAAAAAAGAAAACTAAGTTTAATATTTCAAAATGAGTGACCCATCTGTACGTAGACTGGGCATCCCATATAACCTGGCTGAGCCAAATAACTTTTCAATACATTATTGATTACTATTTTTGAGGTACTTTTAGGTTGCAGTAAACATGAGTCAGAGGTAAATGGTGTACTTTTCCTCCACTACATGTATTTAATACCTTTAGTTACTTTACATATGTGGATGAATGATGTGAAATATAATCAAGTGTTAAATCAGACTTTAGTTCCACCTGGAGTAAATCCACAAGCTACCCTGCAGTATACAAAGTCATTCAAACTAGCTGCACCTTTACCAGCTTTGAGAACACTTTCATGATCAATCATTATAAAACATATCATATATATTATTCTGAAACGGACCAATCTGCACAATGACTACTATTACTGTCGCTACTTTCACTATATTTTCACTAGCAGGAACCACGCCACAACAATGTGATGTTTGTACGTTTATTGAAGTAACATGTGAATGATGTGAGGGGAGTGAAGGGATGATCTGGGAGGACGAGCTGTGGTCCGTGCAGTGGGAGACTCAGAGTGGGGGTTCCGTCTCCGGCATGATCTGCGTGGGCTGATTACGGGCCCCCAGACGGTACGTGGAATTAAGATGTTAGTATATACGGTATATGAATATAAATGTTGACGGGCAGAGGATGTAGGGATGAGGGATGTAGGGATGCGGGATGGAGGGATGAGGGATGGAAGGATGAGGGATGTAGGGATGTTGGGGGGAGGGAGGGAAGAAGGGATGGGTGGATGTATCACTCGGCGTGAGTCGGAAGGGGAACTGTATGGGTAGAAGGGAGAGGGAGGGTGGGTTGAAAGGATGGAGACGAGCAGTGACTGGAAGTTTTGCCGGATATAAATAGGGGTGGCCGTGGTTCGAGGCGGAGTTTTAGGCGTGGCCATGCTCCTGAGTTAACAATTTAACCTTTAAATCTTTGGCCAGTCAGGTGTCGACGGTGTGAGGTTCTTTTAAAGCGGACTGACAGTTGTGGCAGATGTGAGATGTGTCAGGCAGTATTGCTATGCCTGGGTGGAAACCATGGGAGAAGCCACTGGTGAGAAAGTAAACAAACTGTCTATCTGGATGATTTACTAAGGCGGTAGCAAGGTTGCTTACCTTGACGGGTGTGCTGAGGTGCCGTGCTAGTCAATCTGTTGGTATAGTTGGGTTGTGAGGGTAGGTGCTCTTGGCATGAGCGCCACCGCAGAAAGAGCAGATGTGCATGAGGCGGCAGCTAGAAAGAGAGCAGCCTAGGTGGGTGAAATTGTTACACACCATCCTGCCTCCCTGGTAGAGTATTGGCCTTCCGCGTCTGTCGACGCCCTTTGAAGCGGGGGCATTGGCTGATGGTCGTTTGTTTGCGGGCCTGGGGATGATGGGAGGTGGGGGTGCGGCAGGTGATAGGCGGTTGAAGGTTGAGGCGTTGCCTCTTGATGGAAAGGGAAGTGAGCGGGGTGGCTCGGGTGGTGGGGCGCTGACTAAGCATGCTGAGGCCGGGTGGGAGGGGGCTCCGCATAATTGGCAAGAGAGGGATGCCCGTGCTGCAAAGATGCGGCAGTAAAGCTCGGAGTCCAGAGCGCCCCAGTATGTTCCCTGGTTGAACTGCTTGATGCGGCCGGCGGCTTGGCTAGCGAAGTGGACATGGTAGGTGTAAAACCCTGAGACTCCGAAGCGTAAGGCCATGTCGAGCTCTATGAGGAGGTACTCGTCTAACTCGGTTCTGCGTGTGGGATAGACTGAGCAGATGACGTCGCGGTAAAGGGAGAAAGCTAGGGCGAACTCTGTGGGGGTTAAGTCCTTGGACCTCAGAGGTGATGGATTTCGCAGCTGGACTAAACCGAAGTTGGCCTGCATTTCCCTGGGCTGGCTAATGTCGGTGACTGATGGGTGTAGTAGCTGAGCCAAGTCTACGTAGTTACCCAGGAGAATCTGCTGGCGCAAGACGGGGGACACAGGGGAAGGGCGATAGACTGAGGAGGCTGGCTGGATGGGTGGTGTTGCTGTAGCTAGAGTGTAGCTGGTTGCACAGGGAGGAAAAACATTTGGGTGTTGGGGAAGGGATGGAGAAGGGGATGGGGAAAGGATAGGCCTGTTGGAAAAGAAGGTACTGGGTAAGAGTTGGCTAATGGGTTAGCATGTAGTATGGCCCCTTGGGTTACTGGGTGAGGCGCTGTTGCTACGGGGTTAGCTGCTAAAGGAGGAAGGTAAGCAGAAGCTGGGTTGCTGTGGACTGCTGAAGGTAGAGAAGAAGATGGAGGGATGAAGGGATGTATGTGCAAGGAGATTTTGTGAAACCTGTGAGCACAGGGATGAGAGAAAGGTTGACATGAGCTGCGCCATGTCAGACACAGAGAGAGCAGGCACAGAGGGCAATACAACCTGGCCCCTGCCAGGGGGTGCTGGTGAGTCGGGCTGTGTCCGTGGAGGAGGACGGCGGCCTGTGACGTCACGACCCGTGGTGCGCGCGCCGCGCGGTGGTTGGCACTGGAGCGGGAAGAGCGGTGTGTGTCGTTGTTCTTGTCGTTGTGCTGCTGTAGGCTTTGTAGAGGTTTAGCAGTCTAGTCTTGTCGTTTCGGTGAAAGTGGATGCCATTTTCTCTCAGGAAACGTTGGAGTTGAATGACTGTCCACCTCCGTAGTTCGGGCTCCGTTTCGGAGCGTGGCTCCGTCCGAGAGGCGTGTCGAGTGCGCCGCTGCGAGTGGCCGGGGGCTGCGAATGGCCGGGGGCTGCGAATGAGGCAGGCTGCCGGTGGTGGGGAGATTGGAGCTGGCTGTGCCTGTTGTGGCCCCGGTTGTTTGCCCTCGCTGGCAGAGTAGACGCAGCCTGGGACCTGTCTGGAGTTGGAGGTATCTCGTTGGGGGAGCTTGAGTGGGAGCGGTGGCGGCTGGTGTGTGGGACACCGATTGCCGAGCGCACCCGGCTCCGTTCGGATGCTTTGCTTAGATCCGACTGCTGACCCGAGGATGGCGGGTAGCCGATGTCGAAGAGATCTTCATCTGACTCCGGCGAGATGATCAGCAGTTCGTGATTCATGGTGAGTCAAATGTTCTCGTGGTAGCGTTTAGCTTGTTTGAACCGTGACGACGCGCGGCGTGAATCACGGTCTGCCTGTCGGTCTTTGAGAGGATGGAGGAAAGCAGTGGCCGGAAGTTTTTGCCAGATATAAATAGGGGTGGTCGTGGTTTGAGGCGGAGTTTTAGGCGTGGCCATGCTCCTGAACCTATGTTAACAATTTAACCTCATTTGATGAGAATACTTTTCTACTTTTACTTGAGGAACATTTTGATTGCATTTTGAATGCAGGACTTTTACTGTTTTACTCAAGTACAACATATGAGTACTTCTACTTTTACTCAAGTACAATATCTGAGTACTTATTCCACCTCTGCGTATTAGCCTGAATTGTAGCCACAAAAACACGCAGAGCTGCATAAAAATAGACTCACAATGGTAACAAGTGGAAAATAATATTTACAAATGTGTACAATGATTTGTAGGTAATTTTGACTACTCAAGACACCTGACTTATACATCTTCAAAGGAAGACTGTGTTCATTCTACAATTACATGATGGGATTAAAGCAAAATGTAGTTTTACTTGTATAATACTTCAAGATTTTATATAAAAGCCTGTTTCTAAAAGTATCAACCATAGCGACCCAGTCAAATCCTCAGTTTATAATTTATAACAACATACTAGTAAGCTAAGGTCTAATTACACAACCATTTCTCACAGCATTTCCTGTTATAGTTAGACCCTCCAGAAAAACGCGGGCAAAAATCCTTGATTATGCGGGCTAAAATCCTTGATTATGCGATCAAACATGCGGGGTTTTATGTGATTTTATGCGGTGAAATTGCGGGAAGTTGCAAAATATGCGGAAAGTTGCGAAATATGCGGGAAAAAAATCAATATTGGGCTGTCTTATTTATTCTCTCTCACACACAACCTGCCACTAACGTTAAACCCCTTTACTATTCAATTAAACACATTCAATGTTTATTTATTGTAAAAGCAATTGGGTTATTTGAACACACACTCTCTCTCTCACTCACACACTCTCACACACTCACACACACACACACACACACACACACACACACACACACACACACACACACACACACACACACACACACACACACACACACACACACACACACACACACACACACACACACACACACACACACACACACACACACACACACACACACACACACTTCTCCGCCTCATTCTGTTTTCATTTACTCGTTCGTTATCTGACCAGCTTCAATCTTGTAGGCTACTCACTTCGTTTCTTGTAGCCCTCAAAAGGGTTTTGGAGGCCGATGCCTCGGTGAACGTGAGTTGTTTGGCTTTCTTGTCCGCAGCAGCAGAAAGCATTTTCGAATCTTTGAATGAATCATAGTGGGTCGTCACCGTGGATTTTCTCTTATGCTCCAACACACAGTTGCACGGGGTGCAGAATAGTTTCCCCCCACTTTCATGCAAGACATCGGGGTACTGCTTTGCCCGGTCTTTAGCAGAAATGTTCGTCGGTAAATGAGATGGATTAGATTTTTTCATCTTGGTGAAGAGAAACTCTCGTGTGAGCTCCACACGTTCACTCTACGGTGTTGTTTACCTTCTGTGATGCGCGAGCTGATGACGTCGCGCATCATCATCACTTCACGTCAAGATGAGTTAACTTTTTTTTTCAACTTTGTGTTGAAAAATGCGGGGATTATGCGGCCTTGTTGATAAATATGCGGCTTTTTAAAAATCTGCGCCATTTTGCTGATTATGCGGGAAATTCACAGTGGCAAAGCCCCGGGGGTGGATGAGATCCGCCCGGAAATGCTGAAGGCTCTGGGTGTTGAGGGACTGTCATGGTTGACACGTCTCATCAACGTTGCGTGGAAGTCGGAAACGGTACCGAAGGAGTGGCAGACCGGGGTGGTGGTCCCCCTTTTCAAAAAGGGGGATCAGAGGGTGTGTGCCAATTACAGAGGCATCACACTACTCAGCCTCCCCGGGAAAGTTTACTCCAAGGTACTCGAAAGGAGGGTCAGGCCGATTGTCGAACCTCAGATTGAGGAGGAACAATGCGGATTCCGTCCTGGTCGTGGAACGACGGATCAGCTTTTTACTCTCGCAAGGATCCTGGAGGGGGCCTGGGAGTACGCTTATCCGGTCTACATGTGTTTTGTAGACTTGGAGAAGGCGTATGACCGGGTTCCCAGGGAGTTACTGTGGGAGGTGCTGCGGGAGTATGGGGTGAGGGGGTCTCTACTCAGGGCCATCCAATCTCTGTACTCCCAAAGCGAGAGCTGTGTCCGGGTCCTCGGCAGTAAGTCGGACCCATTTCCGGTGAGGGTTGGCCTCCGCCAGGGCTGCGCTTTGTCACCAATCCTGTTTGTAATATACATGGATCGGATTTCGAGGCGTAGTCGTGGGGGGGGGGGTCTGCAGTTCGGTGGACTAAGGATTGCACCACTGCTTTTTGCAGATGATGTGGTTCTGATGGCTTCATCGGTCTGCGACCTTCAGCACTCACTGGATCGGTTCGCAACCGAGTGTGAAGCGGCTGGGATGAGGATCAGCACCTCCAAATCTGAGGCCATGGTTCTCAGCAGGAAACCGATGGACTGTCCACTCCAAGTAGGGAATGAGTCCTTACCCCAAGTGAAGGAGTTCAAGTATCTCGGGGTCTTGTTCTCGAGTGAGGGATCAATGGAGCGTGAGATGGGCCGGAGAATCGGAGCAGCGGGAGCGGTATTGCAGTCGCTTTACCGCACCGTTGTGACGAAAAGGGAGCTGAGCCGGAAGGCAAAGCTCTCTGTCTACCGGGCCATTTTCGTTCCTACCCTCACCTATGGTCATGAAGGATGGGTCATGACCGAAAGAACGAGATCGCGGATACAAGCGGCCGAGATGGGTTTCCTCCGCCGGGTGGCTGGTGTCTCCCTTAGAGATAAGGTGAGAAGTTCGGTCATCAGGGAGGGACTCGGAGTTGAGCCGCTCCTCCTTCGCGTCGAAAGAAGCCAGTTGAGGTGGTTCGGGCACCTAGTTAGGATGCCACCTGGGCGCCTCCCTAGGGAGGTGTTCCAGGCACGTCCAGCTGGGAAGAGACCAAGGGGTAGACCTAGGACCAGGTGGAGGGATTATATCTCTTCGCTGGCCTGGGAGCGCCTTGGGATCCCCCAGTCAGAGCTGGTTGATGTCGCCAGGGAAAAGAAAGTTTGGGGCTCTCTGCTGGAACTGCTACCCCCGCGACCCGACCACGGATAAGCGGGAGAAGATGGATGGATGGATGGATGCGGGAAATTCTGCAATCGCAGAATCGCGTTTTTCTGGAGGGTCTATATAGTCACGAAATAAATGTAATCTATTGATTTGTGTTCGTTTTCATCAGTTTTCAAATAAACAAAGTATTGGCTTTCAGAATATTAAACTTGTTTCGGCAAATTCAGATGATAAATACAGCTTTGAAGCTTGTAACGGCATAATTACAAGCGGAGAACCGAGTAATTTAACGTCACAGCAAGCATAACAACAGCCGGTGTTTCTTGTGAGTGTTTCCCTGGTACACAAACACACACACACTCACGAGCTTCCCCCAGACCAGTAGGGGTGTAACGTTCACAGAAGTCACGGTTCGCTTCGTACCTCGGTTTGGAGGTCACGGTTCGGTACAACAAGAAAAAGCAAAAAAAAGTCCCAAATGCATAATTCCAGGTTTGTTGTTATTTATGTTTGAACAGTAGTGCAAGTTTCAGTTTAAAAATAAAGAACTCTGACATTTTGAATAATTAACTGTATTAAACAGTTAAAAACAAACCACAAACAGTACCACACACACTCAGATGGCCATATTATCTATAATGGCTGATGTCAAGCTGTACAACTAAAAAGAATGTCTTGAAAATATGACATCATAAATAATAAGAAAGTGTTTCAAGAGCGCAAAGTTATTGAAAAACATATGCCAAAAGCTTCCGTTATTTATTTTGGTCTCTCGGCTCTCATGTCTATTGGCTTCTTAAAAACAGCGGGGATCAGCTGTTGAACTGCTGTTGTCTTTTGCCGGGCTCCGGTGATTGGCAAATCTGGGTGATCCCTTCTGATATGATTTAGCATGTTTGGCGTGTGTTACCATTAGCATACCGCACCACTGTAGAACAACGGGAAGTCATTTTGCTCAGGGGGTGCTGCCAAAAGTGGGGAGGACGCCGCTTAAAAAATAAAAGAAAAAAGGCGGTGCCAGGCCAGGCCCGGCTGTCAGCGATACGAGCTGCATAAATTGTTTGTTAAAGGCGAGACACCGCAGGCAAAAATATCGTTTTTCATGCACTGGTCAATTTTGAGATGTTGTGCTATTTTGATTCCATAACATGTTTTCTTTCAGGCTTTTGGAAGGAAAACGTACAAAATACACATTTAAGCGTTTATTTTACTATAGTTTGTCTATTTGTGTCTGTATATCTCTCCTAAATTCACCAAAAGTTAGCATTCTAACGTAACATAAAGTACCGCGACCGCTGTGTGCGAGATAGAGATACAACAGAGATATTGTTGGAAAGCTCCGTCTCTCCTGCACAAACTCATCAGATCCAAATATGGTCATTGCCTTTGTATCAGCAACCAATCGTGAAAGTACAAAAGGGTCTTAAACCAATAAACGAAATCTCATTGGCTGGTGTCAATTTCTGACAACGTGATTCGTTCAGAAGCGTCACGTGGTGTGCTAAAACACTTCCTGGTTAGCTTTCCGCTAGAAATTGAAATCTCAAAATGGCGGCGAAAAAAACGTTCACAGAGAAGACAACAACAATTGTCACTTGCACGAAGCAAGATTATACAAAAAACAAATGACCCCGAACATGAAATACCTTCACGGAGTGCGTCGATGCGCAAGCTATCATCCAAAGAACAGGAGGGTTTAGCTAGCGCCTCACTGCAATCTTTAAAGGGAGGGAATGCTCATGACACGCATTTTAAAATAATTATCATCCGATAAAACAGACCAGTCTCTGCCAGTCTTTTTTTTTTTTTTTTAATCCGATGACGTTATCAGTGATTTTAAACTGATTAATTACCGAAATAACATCAACCCTGTGGGCGGCGCCATTTTAACGGAAGTGACGTAAACTATGCGTTTGGTGTCGAGGACAAATTGATGTTCATGTTATTTACTCTAGTTACTCTCTCAATTCTATAGAAATATGCCTCATTGTATCGCGAAACATTGCCACAATTCGGATAGGAACAATCCACGGAATGCTCGGTTCCAACTATTGTCAACGGGTAAGCGTAGGAAGTACGTTCGGAGGCAGTGGCTAGCGAAATGTGCTCGGCCTGAACCGAAAGATCCACAGGCGCATGTATGCAGCGAACATTTCAAGTTTCCGGACGACTACTCTGAGAGTATGATGAAACATAAAATGGGATTTATTAAACAACTATTACTTAAAGGGGACCTATCATGCAAAATGCACCTTTGTACGTCTTTTATACATGAATATGTGTCCCCGGTGTTCCAGGGAACTCACCAAGTGTCAGAAAACACAACCCTCTCTATTTTCCTCCTTCGCCAAATCTCTAAAAAAGGGGCTGCAACGGATCTGAAAAAAACGGATCCACATTCCAATACTTTTCTACGTCACAAAGAAGTGCTCCGCTTATTGGTCAACTCTCCACCTATCAGGGGAATGAGCCACGGCCACGTGCATTGCCAAACCTCTCATTCGCATCGGCAGGCTAAATAATCAACACCCCAGTCACATCTGTGTTTTTGCCTGCTCTTGCCAGGATGTCTAAGCCAGTTAAACGTTGTGCTGTTGTTGGCTGCAAGACTCGGGACAGGGGACTGCATGCAATGCCATCAGTGGAAAAAGAAATGAATCTGTGGCTAGACTTCATTTACAAGGGACATGTGCCAGAAGACCACGGAAGATTTCTGTTTGTGTGTTCCAAACATTTTACCACGGACATGTTTATTAACTTCTCTCAAGTTCAACACGGATATGCCTCCAAACTAATGCTAAACCCGGGATCAATACCAACCATCCGGGACCAGGCCAGTGAGGACACATCCAATTTTGAAGCTGTACGTTTTTATTTAGCGGTGTTTTTCCTGATAAAGCTATCTCTAGCTTGTAGCATGTAGCATGTAGCTTCGCCGCATCAATGTCGCCTCAAACCCAAATAGTAATCGGTTAGGTGTTTATATATTTTTGTAGCATTTTATTTTGTACGCTCTCAAATTTGAATTATCAGGCATTTGCTAACATGTTCAGACATACTGCCGTAATGGCGATCTGTGTGAAGGCTGTACAGCCACGCCCTAGGCGATAACACAAGTATTTATTCTACTATTTATTAGTATTTTGTATCCTCTACAATCATATTGAGTAAGTTATAATAACAAACGTAATCTTCTGTAGGCAAGTGCCGTTTTTTCCAGCGTTATATGTAAACGCTTTTGTGATTGTAGTCTGTAAGAACGATCAGATATCATCGATCTGTAAGCTAAGCTACGCTACGCTAATGAGACATGCCGTGTTTTGCAGCGTTATATGTAAAAGCTTTTGTGTGTTTACTTGTTTGCGCACATGAATATAAATGGGGGTGTGTTAGGATACAACACTGTGTATGTATGCGAGGGGGGACACACCACGAGTAAAACTGAGCTAAAGCCCCGTCGGTCTGTTGTTGTTGACAAGGCCTTACCTCTAGCAACAGGCTAATTAGTGGCTAGCACTCATTACAGTCAGTCTACTGAGCTCAGCCCCTCTCCAACACATCATCTGTATTGAGTCAGAAACACAGCATGCACGTTACGGTTCAAAACTAACTCAGATTGGAAAAGGCTAAGCAAAGAGCTTTGCTAAATAGAGAGCTTTGCTAAGAAGTTTCAGTTTTTTACATGCATATACTAATCTAAACCACATTTTTTGTTGTGCTTTTTTTACCATTGCACAGCCCTACGTGGCCAACTTGATGGACCTCATCTTCGACCAAGTCTTTGTGGACCCTGCACCATTATGAGCGACCTGACAGGGAGGAGGTCATCGCCGGGTATGCTACACGGTTCAATTTGGCTGCTGTCTGAACCCAACATCGACATTTCACGGATCAGGAAACTCCCTGCGTATCCTGAGGACAACGCAGGCCGGAATCACCACTCTGATCCTGCGTCCAAGGAAGCCCCAGCACCAGCTCACAAAGCTTCTGTAAAAATATTTAGTGTCATTGGGTTTTTTGGGTGTATGGGTTTTTTTAACCGTTGATTTTGACAATAAAGTTCCAAGTTGATATCAAAATGTGTCGTGATTATTCATGTTTGGATGGGTAAAGAATATTCTGATTTCAAAAGCATAAGGTTGTGTGTGTGGACCTTTTTGTCGTACACATGGGTGTGTTATGCCATTGCTGTGTAGTATATAATAGTACAATGACGTCGTGGCGCAATTTGCACAAATAAGTCAATAACTGAGCTTTTAAAAACACATGAAACTACACACATTGCTGACAACTGAGGTGTTGTTGGAGTTATACTTTTTATCATCCTAAGTTATTCAACTTTCCAACGGTTGTTGCAGGATGTTGGAAGAAAAGGACTGTAAACTATTAAACGCAATGAGGCCATTGTATATATGCTGAAAATATGAATGTCTCCCTTTATAAATATATATATATATATATATCGCTGTTTTTGCGTTACAAACTGTACACATTGCATTCTTGCTAATTAGCCAAAATATGAACGGAATAAGGAGCAAGCATCGTAACAGAGTAAAATAAATAGGGACAACAGCTTGTCAGCTAACCATTCAGAAACGTCCTGCTGCAACCGAGATTTTTGCACCTCCACCAAAACCTCCGCTGCTTCAGGGTCAGTTTCTGGATCAAATTGATAGTATGCTTGAACACATGCATTGCTCTGAGATGACATGTTTATTCGACACTCGTAATCACAGCAAGCATGGTAACGTGACTCTCGCCGGCTCATGCCTGCTCTTCTGCAGGGGGGCGTGGTCAGCTGCTGCTCAGAATTTTCAAAGACGGGCTTGGAATAAAGCGAAAATGAGCGAAACGAGGCATGTCTAAAAAATGATCTGTTTGGTATTTTGAAAAATAAAATGTATAAATATACCTTATATAGGTATGGTCATACACTATATCATTTAAATATAGCATGATAGGTCTCCTTTAATGGAGATGCAGTGCCATCGGTCTTTCTGGTGTCATCACCGACCAGGACATCAGTTCGGCCTCTGCAAGTGTGAAGCGACGGAGGACCAGAAGTAGTGCTAGGAGTAAGAATAAGGTATGTTATGGCGCATTTCCATTGCCGCGGGTAGCCCCGTTTAAACGTCCTTTAGCGTCCAGGCCTGGCCAGTTTTTGGTGGCCTTTCCATATAGCGTAGTACCGGCTAGCGGGTACTTTCCCCCAGTTTTTCCGGCCCCATAAAATCGTGGTTCTAGGGCCAGTGAAGGATAAAAATAAGGCAAATGTGGCAGTGAATATAAAAAATAGTGGGCCTGGAAAAGACATTGAGCTGTCTGAGTGGAAAAGTACAGTACTGTGTTAAAGTCCAACTGCTGAGCAGCCTCAGTGGAAATATACGGTGTCAATACTGTGTGGTACAAAACGCGGGGTCAACCAGATTAAGAACAGAGGCATCCTGTTATGTCCAAACTGATAAGCCAAAAGGTTGCAGAACTCATCACTAAATCACCCACCAAGCAGGCGCAACAGTTCACAAGGGCAGTCTTGTGAGTGAAAGCAAATAAGGAAGTAAACAAAAGCGCGCCAAAGGCTAACCTAAGAGTTGCTAGGGTCAGCAAAGGCAGATTAAACCACAAGAGAGCAGCAAAGGTGGGGGCTCCGCTAGGAACAGTATATAAGCAGGATGTATTCAGTACTCTGGACTCACTTCAACTGGGATCTCACACTGACGAGCTTGTCACGGTGGGAACTCAAGAAGGAGTCCAAGGCGCTGGCGTTTTGTGGTATAGTATGGATTGATATATCTTTGTTGAACTGTGTAATAAAGTGCTTATTTGAAGAAACAATCCATTGGAGTGCAAAGTCTAGTTTTGTACAGCTAACAGAGAATAGTGTCTACGACACAATTCCTTTTCCCTCAGAACTAAGAAAGGTCATCGGCGGATCCGGACGGCGACCCCGCTCTGGCCATATCCAAACGATCTGCGCGGAGGACGGACCTGGTCCGGTAGACTCCAACAGCTTGGTGACCCCGACGTGATGGTCTAGAGCGGGTAGTCTGGACACCGATGACCTTCTGAGAGGACACCAAAAAACATTGAGTTTACGGCTTTTACAAGAAACCATCTCACACAATCAAAAACCCGGGTAATTTAGAATCAAGGTAAGCATCTGCCTGTTACAACAAATAGATGTGTTTTAAATACCACTACATTTTAGGATTGTGTGAAAATGGCAGAAATAATTGTCTCAGCTAAAAAGTAAAGATAAAACGTAAATAAAATTGTGTGCACTAAATAGATCAACAAGGGCATAAACAAATCTGTGGTGAGAAGCGGGTGAAACCTGTAATGTATGTGGATCCGCCGCGGTCCAAAGGGAAGGTGTCAAACTAGTAAAACTAGTAGCCATAGTACAGTGTAAAACTAGGGGAGACTCTAGTATCTAAAGGGAAGGTGTCAAACTAGTAAAACTAGTAGCCATAGTACAGTGTAAAACTAGGGGAGACTCTAGTATCTAAAGGGAAGGTGTCAAACTAGTAAAACTAGTAGCCATAGTACAGTGTAAAACTAGGGGAGACTCTAGTATCTAAAGGGAAGGTGTCAAACTAGTAAAACTAGTAGCCATAGTACAGTGTAAAACTAGGGGAGACTCTAGTATCTAAAGGGAAGGTGTCAAACTAGTAAAACTAGTAGCCATAGTACAGTGTAAAACTAGGGGAGACTCTAGTATCTAAAGGGAAGGTGTCAAACTAGTAAAACTAGTAGCCATAGTACAGTGTAAAACTAGGGGAGACTCTAGTATCTAAAGGGAAGGTGTCAAACTAGTAAAACTAGTAGCCATAGTACAGTGTAAAACTAGGGGAGACTCTAGTATCTAAAGGGAAGGTGTCAAACTAGTAAAACTAGTAGCCAATAGTACAGTGTAAAACTAGGGGAGACTCTATTATCTAAAGGGAAGGTGTCAAACTAGTAAAACTAGTAGCCATAGTACAGTGTAAAACTAGGGGAGACTCTAGTATCTAAAGGGAAGGTGTCAAACTAGTACAACTAGTAGCCATAGTACAGTGTAAAACTAGGGGAGACTCTAGTATCTAAAGGGAAGGTGTCAAACTAGTAAAACTAGTAGCCATAGTACAGTGTAAAACTAGGGGAGACTCTAGTATCTAAGGAAAGGTGTAAAACTGGTCGCCGTATCAGTAGCTAATATATCTGTGTACAATGTTTGATTGTTTGAGAAAGAATAGTTTGTGGGAAACCTTCCCTGGGAACTTAAAGGAGTTGTATTGATCTGTTTGTTGATTGTTCTGTCTGTTGGTTGTCATTGTTGATTCGTAAAGACCTTGTTTTATGTTGGTAAATGTTTTGGTATACCAATAGTTTGTTGTTAGTTGTTGAAAGAAGCCCCCATTCTCTTGAAAAGGCTGAGAGCTCCAGCCGGAGCCGGGGTGTCAGTATTTGTCTGTGAAAGAATCTCCCCCCACTTTCGGATTCTGTAGAAGAGTACTCTTTGTTTCAATCAGAAAAAGAGCAAGCTATTCATCACAATTGTATTTTTAGGTTATGAATAAAACAAAAAGTAGTAGCCTAAGTGATAAGCAGGAGGGTTTTTGAACGCTTGTCAGTCAGAAGGAATCTATTAATGTTTATATAACAGGGGAAGCTCATTTGTGGTCAGCTGCCCTCTGTTCTTCAATATTCTGTGTTGCTCCACGGACATTCAAATAAATAAGAATAAGGACATTAAGAGTAACGACAAGATTTGTCCAGTGTATTCATAAATACAAGTGAACACATATTAACCTAGTCAGATAAATAGATACGAAGTCATTCTTGTTTAAAGGAAGCTCCCCTCCTCCTGGAATGCCTGTTCCAGCCGGGGTGTCTGTGAGAGTACCCACACCCCCCTCCTTCTTTTTTCTCTCTCCTGTTTGCTCTCTTCTTAAATGCATGAAGAAAGAGCGTTGAATTTAAAACAAGGAGTGAATAATCGAGTGGTCTGAAGTTGGAGTGAATAACATTGACAATGTGGGAGCTGAAGTAGTAGATATTGAAATAAATAAGAAACTATAATTTGCTGTTTTTAGCATAGTTTTTGTAGGATACAGTTACGTCACTTTGTGGTTTTATGAGAGGTTTTGAGAACTGATTGGTACCATTGCATTACATTGTGAATTTCATGGTATTTGTCATTAACTAAGGATTGTACTTAATTATATTATGTCACGGATGAGTGAAGGAAGCAGGACCCAAATGCAGATAACTTTTGAGAAACCCTTTATTCCAAGGATAAAGGATAAATGACAAATACAGAACAGAACACTCTCCGGTGAACTCCGTCACCAACAAACAATGACCCAACACTGAACACAGACAGAGACAAGACTAAATACAAGAAGGGGTAATCATGACAACGAGAAACAGCCGGGCAGGGGAGGAGAAACACAAGGGCAACAGGTGAACACAATCGGGTAATCAGGGAGGGAAACAGACAGAAAGCAGACAGGCAGGAAACGGGGGTGAACACTTAACACAATAAGACAGGAAACCCAAAGACAAGAAAAACACCAACACAGACAAAACTACAAACGTGACCTAACATGTGAATTGTGACAGAACCCCCCCCTCAAGGGACGGATTCCAGACGTCCCTACAAAAAACAAAAAAGTCCAAAACCCCAAGCAGGGTGGGCGGAGGGTGTCCGGAGGACGGGTCTTGGGCTGACAGCCCAGGAACACAGCGGAGGACCAGGAAGGGGTCTCGGGTGGACGGCCCGGGGGGCAAGGTACAGTCCAAAAAGGGGATTCGGGCGGACTGCCCGGGGACAAGGCAGAGAACCAGGAAGGGGTCTCGGGCGGACGACCCGGGGTCAAAACAGAGTCCAAGGTGGGGACCATGGAGGACCGAAGGCAGCGGCAGGAAGAGTCAGGGGGCCGGGCCCGAGGGCGAAGACCGCAGCTCTCAGGGGGCCGGGCACGAGGGCGAAGACCGCGGCTCTCAGGGGCCGGGCTCGAGGGCGAAGACCGCGGCTCTCAGGGGGCCGGGCTCGAGGGCGAAGACCGCGGCTCTCAGGGGGCCGGGCTCGAGCCGGTGTCGACCGGACAGGATCAGGAGGCCGGCAGGGGAGTAGACGGCGGGACCTCCAACGGGACAGGAGAAAGGGTTGGCAGGACCCCCGGCAGAAGAGTATTCTGCGGGACCTCCAACGGGACAGGAGAAAGGGTTGGCAGGACCCCCGGCAGGGGAGTAGACGGCGGGACCTCCAACGGCACAGGACACAGGGTTGGCAGGACCCCCGGCAGGGGAGTAGACGGCGGGACCTCCAACGGCAAAGGACACAGAGCTGGCAGGACCCCCGGCAGGGGAGCAGACGGCGGGACCTCCAACGACACAGGACACAGGGTTGGCAGGACCCCCGGCAGGAGAGTATTCTGCGGGACCTCCAACGGCACAGGACACAGGGTTGGCAGGACCCCCGGCAGGGGAGTAGACGGCGGGACCTCCAACGACACTTGCGTAGGGGCTTGAATAGGGAATGGAGAGGGAACTCGAGCGGAGACTTGAGAGGGGACTCGAGAGGAGACTGGAGAGGGGACTCCAGAGGGGACTAGAGAAGGGAACACGAGAGGGGATTTGAGAGGGGAACTAGAGAGGGGACTCGAGGAGGGACCAGAGGAGGGACCAGAGGAGGGAACTCGAGAGGGGACTCGAGAGGGGACTCGAGGGGGAACTGGAGAGGGGACTCGAGATGGAAACAGAGAGGGAACTCGAGAAGGGACTACAGAGGGGACTAGAGGAGTAACTAGGGAAGGGAACTCGAGAGGGGAACTAGAGAGGGGACTCGAGGAGGGACTAGAGGAGGGCCTAAAGGAGGGAACTCGAGAGGGGACTCGAGGGGGAACTGGAGAGGGAACTTGAGATGGAAACAGAGAGGGGACTCGAACAGAGACTAAAGAGGGGACTAGAGGAGAGACTAGAGGAGGGACTAGATGAGTAACTAGAGAAGGGAACTCGAGAGGGAACTCGAGAGGGAAACTAGAGAGGGGACTCGAGGAGGGACTAGAGGAGGGACTAAAGGAGGGACTTCGAGAGGGAACTGGAGATGGAAACAGAGAGGGGACTCGAGAAGGGACTACAGAGGGGACTAGAGGAGAGACTAGAGGAGGGACTAGAGGAGTAACTAGAGAAGGGAACTAGAGAGGGGACTAGAGGAGGGCCTAAAGGAGGGACGAAAGGAGGGAACTCGAGAGGGGACTCGAGGGGGAACTGAAGAGGGAACTTGAGATGGAAACAGAGAGGGGACTCGAACAGAGACTAAAGAGGGGACTAGAGGAGAGACTAGAGGAGCAACCAGAGAAGGGAACTCGAGAGGGGACTCGAGAGGGAAACCAAAGAGGGGACTCGAGGAGGAACCAGAGGAGGGAACCCGAGATGGGACTGTGGCAGCTGGGATCGGGATCATGGCTGCTGGGGCCAGAACTGGGGCTGAAACCATGGCTGCAGGGACCGGAATTGAAGCCAGAATCATGGCTGTTGAAGCCAGAATCCTGTCTATAAGATCCAGCTCTGAAGTCGGAAACATGACTGTATAGGGCGCTCTTGGAGCCGGGACCATGGCCGCTGGGGCCGGCCCTGGAGCTGGAAACATGTCTGTATGATACAGTTCTGGAGCCTGGATAATGACTGTGTGGGGCGGTCTTGGAGCCGAAAACATGGCTGCGGGAGCCTGTACTGGGGCTGGAACCATGGCTGCTGGGGCCCGTACTGGGACTGGAACCATGGCTGCTGGGGCCCGTACTGGGACTGGGACCATGGCTGCTGGGGCCCGTACTGGGACTGGAACCATGGCTGCTGGGGCCCGTACTGGGACTGGAACCATGGCTGCTGGGGCCCGTGCTCCTTGTCTGGCCTTGCGACGACTCTTCTTAGCAGCCGCCTGAATACTCCGTGGGCCTCCATAAGCCTGACGACCTCCAGCACATGACTCCAGAACAGGAGCAGGAACTGGGACAGAAGCATGGGTTGACCCCAGACGGACCACTCCGAGACGTCGGTAGTCAGCAGGCTGGAAATCACACCTCCAGAGGAAGTCCAACATCCAGTCAGGTAAGAATTCCACCAAGTCGGGCTTCTCCATCGCCAACCGGTGCGCCTCTACCAGGGCGGCCTCCTTCAGCCGAACACTGGACGCTTCCTTCCACCAATCGTGGCAACATTCCAAAGGAAAAGAGAAATGTTGCAGCTCCACCTCAAAAGGATCGTCTGCTGGGTCCATTTCGGGTTGGGTCATTCTGTCACGGATGAGTGAAGGAAGCAGGACCCAAATGCAGATAACTTTTGAGAAACCCTTTATTCCAAGGATAAAGGATAAATGACAAATACAGAACAGAACACTCTCCGGTGAACTCCGTCACCAACAAACAATGACCCAACACTGAACACAGACAGAGACAAGACTAAATACAAGAAGGGGTAATCATGACAACGAGAAACAGCCGGGCAGGGGAGGAGAAACACAAGGACAACAGATGAACACAATCGGGTAATCGGGGAGGGAAACAGACAGAAAGCAGACAGGCAGGAAACGGGGGTGAACACTTAACACAATAAGACAGGAAACCCAAAGACAAGAAAAACACCAACACAGACAAAACTAGGGGCATTCCCCCCGGACCCCCCTAGAGGAGGTTAGGTCCCCCCCCCACTTAAATCATGTCCACATGGATAGTAAACTAAATACATTTGCACACATCTTGTGTCCATATATTTCTGTTTGGTGGTCATACCACACCGTGCACGTGCATGCATGCGCGAGTCATGGCAAGATATCTGGATTAAGAGGTTGCTTTTTCTTTGCACAGCATGAAAGAAAGGCCAAATGAATGGGCTGTGATTTTTAAGCAGAGGTCAATAATTTGTACGGCCCTCGGAGGATGTTGAAAAAATTGAAATGGCCCTTGAGAGGAAAAAGGTTCCCCACCCCTGCTTTACAGTATCTCTCCATTTCCTCCTCAGCAATGGCATAGGGGTAATGGGTTCTGCTGTACCTTCAGTGTCAGTGAAAGACCGTCCCAGCAAACTCACGAGCAGTGATGATGATGAGGCCTTTCTTTTGGGAGCAGAGGGGCCGTCCGGTGTTTCTTCTTCCAGAGTTCCTGTTACCTCAGGCGCTTCAGTCACTTCTGTTCTCCTGAGTGTCCTCTCATTCTATGTTTGAACAAAAGAATAGAAAATAGCATTACAATAGCAGTTAGCACTTTCTCAGTCAATGCAACAACTCACATCTATTCTATTCTTCAGTCTTATAAAAAGCTTTCAGTCATTGTAGCTACTATTATTAATATTGTAAAGTTTGTTTTTCTTTTACAGGTTTACATGAAACATGGTGAAATTACCTCCAAGGATGCAGCCTCCTCACTCTGTAGATCTCCAATCTCTCCTCCACTGTTAGAAAAGGCAGTCCCTTAAAACGGGGATCTAGGGCAGAGGCTTTATGAAGGATCTTCTTTTCTGCCTCACCGTTGTACCTCTTCAGGAGATCTGTTTTGATGGCATTGTTGATCGCGTGGATCATCGGTGAGTCTTCTTCAATGGTGCCTGTCATGTTCTGGAGGAGTTGTGCAATTATTGGAGCAATGCGAGACACTGTTGGATTGCTCTCTTCTGACATCAGTGTGGTTGCATCCTTCATTGGCTTTAATGCACTCACAGCGTCCTCTGCATTTGAAACATCTGTTTCGTTAAGAGTGCAGAGGTCTGACTGTCCTTTTCTCACCTCTGGAGACAGCAAGGTGGCACATATTGCAGGTTGTTGTTCCAAGAACCTCTCGACCATGTCGTATGCGCGGTTCCACCTTGTGGCAACATCAGTTATCAGCTTATGATTTTTCAGGCCCAGACATTTCTGTTTCTCTTTCAGTTAGTGGTTCACTGTAGTGCTGCGGTGGAAGAATGTTGAAATCCGTCTGACTCTACCCAGAAGCCTGGAGAGGGTGGCCACTTTAAGCGCCCGCTGGGACGCAAGATTCAGTGTATGGGCGAAGCATTTCACATGAGGGAATTTTCCGAATTCAGCTGCAACGATCATATTAGACGCGTTATCTGTCACCAGCACTACATCTTTGTCTGATAGCTGCCATTCTTCCACTACACGAGACAGTAGCTCCGCAAGATGAGCACCTGTGTGAGACTCGTAAACGTCTCTCGTTTGCAGCACATGCGACAAAAACTGCCAGTCCTCCTCGCTGATGTAGTGTGCCGTTACTGTTAAATAAGACTCTGTTGCGACAGAAGTCCAGTCATCACATGTTATGGCAACTCGTTTAGCTTGGATCATTGACGCCATTACCTGGGCTTTGGTTCCGTTGTAGAGTGCAGGTATGACATTTTCTATAAAGTGGCTACGTGATGGTAGCTTATATCGTGGCTCCAGCGTCTTTAACAGGTGGCGAAAACCGGCATTCACCACGAATAAGTACGTAGGTCCTTCGTTATGAAAGCTGCCACCGACTGGGTGATTTTCTTCGGTTTCTCAGAGTTAGGCGGAAAAGTTGACAGCGTCTCATAAATTCTTCGCTGGGCTGGGTCTGCTGTTTTCTTGGTGGCACTGCGTTAGCTTCTCACAGTGAAAACGGCGTGATATTTGGTGTTATATTTGGCGTGGTATTTCCACCAAGGTATTTGATTTGTGTGTGACACACTTTACACACAGCGTGCGACTTGTCCAGTTCATTTTTCCCTTTTAGTTCATAAAACCCATAATGGATCCAGATGTCCGCTTTTAGAACACTAGGAGCGATTTTTTATTATTTGCACTTTGCTTTCGCCTCCCTCCATAATTGCACTAGCTCGGTAACCCACAATGCAATGCTACGTTGCTACCGTGACGTTTATTTTTTAACAATATAACTTTATTGTCCAGCCGCTGCCGGAAAATCTACCACGTGAATAATCGATTATCTTCCGTCACTGCATCGATGCAGAATTGTCCACGTCCGCATTGCGATGCATCGTAGAAACGATTATTTTCAACACCCCTAATAGACAGGTATTTTCTGTGTTAGAGTTTTACTTGCTACAGGGTGTACTTTGAGGGTTTGTGACTTTGCAGACCGTTTACATGCAGAAAAAGCATAACACACAAGGGGATGGGTAATAACTGGAAAAACATGACATGGGACCTTTAACAAAAAAAATGTGTTAACAGAATACCTTCTTGTAGGAGCAATATCTAAGTTCTCTGTGTGTTTGTTTACATGGTATTTCTCACTTATTATTAGTGGTGGGCGTGCCCTGTTGCTTTGGGCGGAATTAGTGTTGTTTTTTACCTGACTGCTTTTACCTGCTCACTTGTGGTCCTGCATGGAGAGAGAGGGGTTTGATTCGGGGAAGCGACATTTTCTGTGGACTACCACATTTTCTTTCACAATGTTTAACTGCGTTCCATCACATTTCCACTGCAATATCTGTCAAAATCTCATATGTTTGTGCGCGTCACAGTAATTTCTTCCCGTGATTTCCTTCGCAGGTTTGGACTGCTTACAGCACCAATACTTGTGTTTCCACACATTTATAGATGTCATTGACGTTATTAGATTATCAGACCAGATACATTCATCCTTGACGTTTCAACACATTCTGTGGTCGGGAACAGATAAATATCTTTAGATTTTGGGTGATCAGCTATAGGAAAACTAGGGAATTATAACATTGACAACAGGCGTCTGTGTCTCGCATTTTAGTAACTGCATGGATATCTGCAATGCTTTATTGATACTTTTGATACAAAAAGGAAGCAAATCATTCATTCTCTTTGAGGGGAATGAGTGCAGACTGCAGGGGGGGGGGGCTGCAGATGTCTCCTGCACACCGTCCTTCTCTCTCAAGGACAGATGACTGCCAAACTTGCATTCTTCTGCTACTTGATACTCGCAGCAGTTAATAGTGTTCTTAATGTAGTTGGTGTCCTTTAAATGTCAGATCAGTCCCTCTGTGTCCGTCCTTTGAAACTTCTCTCATCTCATTTTCTCTTTCTTTCTCTCTTAAGCTCCCTTGTGTCCTCAGAACTCTTATCTCTGGTTGGTGTGACAGAAACTGAAAAGGGTGAGGAGAAGGACAACATTACTGTATTACGATATTCCATCTATTCGTAATGTTTGATATGGTTATTAAAGCCCGTTGTCTGGTGTTATCAGACCATACTGGATGGAGAAGGAGCCATATTTGTAACTGTAGGACAGGTTCCATTGTGCATCAAATATCTGTCTCCTCATGCATGCTTGGGTAGAAACGGATTTTACGGGATTACGTAATCAGGATGTAGAATTCCCTTATAGTTACATAAGAGAGCAATCAGGATTACTGTTACATTTCTAAAACTAGGGATCAATAGCAGGATTACTAAAAATAGGATATAGTGTTTGTTATAAAGGATCAGATGTTATCTCTTCTCTGTAAACTGTACTGCAGGCTAATACTTTCAGTGTGAATCTATACGCCTACTGCCTGAATCTGCTTTAAGGTTTTCACTTTCTTTGCTTCATTTGTTCTGTTTTTAATTCAGTCGGTGAACCTATATGTTCATACAATTGTGTGTGCGAGTTTAACTGTGTGTATTAAACTAAAATGGAGCATTTTCTGTCATCTCAGATTTTATTTCTGCTTTTTTAAACTGTAGTATGTGCTCATGTGTTTCTTTGTTGGTGTATCGGCTACTGCCTGAATATGCTGAATGAAAGGCAGGTTTTCCTATCAATAAAATCATTTTTGATCCTAAATATCTTCTTTTTTAAGGTCACATTGTTCTGTTGTCTTACATAATACACTTAAGTAAAAACATCTTATTAATATTTATTTTGTATTTGATATAATTGCCTTATATGTGATATTGAGGTTATCCTCAAAACCAAATGAAAGTAATCATGTTACATTACTTTTATATTTTGATTCAATTAATGATTACATTTTTCTTATTTGTAACAAGTCATTGTCACAGAGGTAGTTGAGACTTGGGTATTTTGGCAAAAAAACTGATCCAAATAGAACAAGCTATCAGAAACCAACACCGGCTAAAATACGCTAAAACGCTCCACTAAAGAAGTGAAGTGTTAGTGATACATCTTTGGATTTGTCATAATGAGCGACATTTTACATTAAACATAGTAATTTGATCTATTTTTTATTTTAAAAAGAGTTTGGCTTCCATTGTCTGATAAGGTGCATTGTGTTTTATTCAACTTCCTCTCTGACAAAGCATCAATTGTCCGTCCAACTGATCCTGTACCAAGAGGCACACATCACTGTATGTAAAGCCAAGAGACATGAGTTGAGATTGTCTGGCCACCTTCCTACATTCTTTGATATTCAAATGACACATTGGTGCCCAGACAGGGTCTGTGAGAGGGGGGGCGTTGAGAAAAAACAACACATTTCAAATCAAACGAGTAGAGACATTTTATCGAAAGTGACACGGAACAATGCAATGCTATATTTTATATGGAATTTTTCAAGCTTTTGGACCGTCTGTGTTTAATTTACACACATCTATTGCACGTATGTCTTTCCGGGGAGAGGGATCCCTCCTCTGTTGCTCTCCCCGAGGTATCTTCCATTTTTCCCCATTAACTGTGGGGTTTCTTTGGGAGTCTTTCCTTGTCCGATATGAGGATGAGGGTGTCATATTCATATTCATATTCTGTACAAACTGTATAGTCCCCTGAGACATCATGTGTGATATTGGGCTATATAAAAAAACTTTGATTGATTGATTGATTGATGTGGGCTTGAATGTCATGCTAGCTGGGAGCATTTATGGACTGGCCCCTCTCTGCTGGGTGTGAAGTGGTGGTGCCATGCCATCCCAGTGTGGTATATCTTCCGACTCTTAACCCAAATCTCAGGTACAGTATGTCTCACAGAGCTATATTAAAATCCATCACTGCTCAGAAGCTGTCATTGGTTGCAGTTGATTATCCTTGCTTAGAAACTGCCATTAAAAGGATTTTTCAGAATTTGTTAACACACTATAACTTTATATCCCTCCCTGGACGGCTGAAGGATACATTCGTAAACCTCACGTGATTTGGAGACGCCAACTTCCTTGACCAGAAAGGACCTTTTTTCAGCATCGCCCTCCCTTTTCCTCATCAGCTCAAATTCACCTCGGTTCAAATTCAAGAAGACAAGAATGATCACATTCATCATATCCCACAATGACCATTCATGCCGGTCCTGTGACGTGATCCGCTCAGGCCGCTGCGTGCCAGAAAGCGACGTGAGACTTCACCCTATGAAATCTCCGCCAACCGGAGCCCAGGCTGGCCCCACCCCCCACCAGCCCTCCTCACCACTCTGCATACCCTCCCCCTCTCCGGTGGCCTACGTGCAGACTGGCAGCATCTCAGCTCCAGCCTCTTTCTCCTTTCAATTAGATTCTGCCCTCTCCCCACCACGCATTGTGTGAGTTAACATCACCCCATATTACCCGATTTTAAACGTCACAGAGTTTATGCACACGCGCACAGTTGCATTACAAATTCACACAAATTGTTGGAGTGTGTGCACACACATACACACTGTCAAAGAGCTCCAGCCACATTAATGGTAATTATATGCAGACTACATTACTGGTTGCAGTACCCATTCAAATGTGTTTGAACACAGTGCAGCTGAGGATGCAGCCCTTGCCTCTTTTCTGTTAGATTTGCTTATTTTTTTTCAATTTGATGAGATATTTATACAAGGAAATATCTGAATTGTATCTGCAGTTTGATGATTTACAAAAGTTGAATATGTACCATGTTTATTCAGTATCCTTAATGGTCATTCACCATACTCTTTGCTAGTAAAGCTGGATGTTATTTCTGTTAATTGCTGTTTTTGCGTGATCTATATTTCAATCAGGAGAGACGTGATGTATGAAATACATGTTTATTACCGGGACACATAATATGAATGAAATAGTGATTGACAGATTATAATGAGTGAATGAAATGGTGTTTGGTGATTAGGCCCCGGTTTGCAGGATAATCATTCAGGAGGGGAAAAACATAAACATAACGCAGACCCGGAGGTCACAACCTGACGTGCAGGGTTAAACATGACACAGACCCGGAGGTCACAGCCTGACGTGCAGGGTTTAAACATGACACAGTGACACCTATACATGCTGACGTGCCATAAGACCACCACCAGTTATATGCATAAATACCAGGTTTAGTGTTTGAGAGACCTTTGGATAGCCAGCACACACTGATGTCCGGGCGAATGTGGGATATGAAGGCAGAGGAGGACCACCGTCCGAGTTGCAGGGATGAGGAAGAAATGCCTTGATTGGCAGCAGAGGTGGCTGCACCTGTCTGAACGAAAGCCCTGATATGCTATTAAGACACCACCACCAGTTATATGCATATTTACCATACTAGGTAAGCTGGAGAGATCTTGGATTGGCAGCACGAGTCGATGTCCGGGCGAAGAGGGAGATGTAGACAATGTAATGCACGAGAGCTGTTAGCTTGAGTACAGTGATGCATGAATATCATAACCTGGCTTAACACGAGCCAAATGAGCATGAACTCAGAATATGAATGAAGTGCAGGATGCACGCAGAAAATGACGTACGCTTAGTTAAATACTGAAACATAACCCATGATATAGTCTAGCTTAATTAGCAGTTTAGTATGCCGGGATGAGTCACAGATGCTGATAAGCTGATTGAGTGATTAAGACTGACTTCTATCATCTGAAATGAGGATGATGGAGGGACGCTAGTGTTAGATCCAACGAGTGTGGAATAAATGTGTAAGCAATAGTGGAAATCTGAGCATGCCGCTATGGTGGATGATCTCGTGCAGGGAAGAGTCGCTACTGAAGAGAGTGGCTTGAGACTGCGACTCGCTTACCCTGCGAGATTCCCCCCAAACGAAGCCAACACACTCTCACTCCATAATCGTCCAGGTGCGACGTTTGGGCAGTGTCCGTGGCGTGCAGTTGTGACGCTCCTAGGCTCCTTCAGCTTCATAAAGGGACGCAAATAGCTTTCAACTGATTGCAATATATTCCCATCTGCGGCGGGATTTGACGTTCATGGAAGCACGGCATTCGTTTGTGTCGGCTGCCCTTAAAAGGCAATGTGAGCGTCCATTCTCATTGGATAACGGAGAATTGTACACCCGGATGTAAGTATTCCTCTTACTGTCGATTGATTTTACAGTGATATCTGCACTACTCATCGACTAAAAACACCAGATTATCCTTGTTAATTACACAACATTGATTGGTTTAAATTGTGTGCAATGCTTTTGTATTTTTCCCCTTCGATTCGGAGAAACAAATATTTTTTCGGAGTAAAGGATGGCAGAAGACACTACACTACCCAGAATCCCCAGCTATCGTTTTGACTACACCATGTGCTCTGTTTGACAAACCCCGTGATAGTCCTCAAGCTCTGTGATTGGAGAGTGTGCTCCGAGGGTTACGCCGAGCCTCGAACAGCACTTGAAATGTGATGGAACCACGGCAGACTGTCCAAAACTGGATTTGAACGGGTCCACCGCGTAAATGTAAGATGTTGTTTAATGGCTGATATATTTATGATCCACGTCACGTCTTCTCATCAGGGCTCTATAAATACAGAACTACGGCAGATATGTAATATTTAATGCAGCCGAACCGTGTATTACAATGCCGTTATGTGTTGATTTTCAAAGAGAAAAGCAAGCACACTCGGAATAAAGTATTATTTTTTTTTTTTTTTAAATGTTTTCTGTTTGTTTCCGGTATTTGTTAATGACGATGTGCTGTGAGATGTGAGACTGGAATTGCACAGGGGAAAATAACGTAGGCTATCTTTAGATGCGGATTTTGTTAAACTAATATGTTTGCGCTGTGGACCAACACTATACATTGACGGGGAAGGGGGTAGCAATAAAGATAACACCATTAAACAGTTACACAACATAACAGAAATAATATCGATAGCAGCGTCCCTAGCAACCACCTTGGTAACAATGAAAACGTTCTATGGACGCAATTTCCTGAAGTAATCTTCGTAATAACTAGCAAACTAAAGATCATGTACATCCACTGCACACATAATCTGAAATAACAACTCATATTTCTCGCATCAAATGACATCAAAACGCATTTAATGGCCAAACTAACTGTAAAATAGGCATTTTCCACCGAGAATAAAACGAAGTTCGGCCATGTTTTTTTTTCTGCAGGGAGAAATTTGAAGATCACGTGACATAGACGCCAGCCATTGGAATGAATGTTGAAAACAAACGGGGTTTGTCAAACAGAGCACATGGTGTAGTCAAAACGATAGCTGGGGATTCTGGGTAGTGTAGTGTCTTCTGCCATCCTTTACTCCGAAAAAATATTTGTTTCTCCGAATCGAAGGGGAAAAATACAAAAGCATTGCACACAATTTAAACCAATCAATGTTGTGTAATTAACAAGGATAATCTGGTGTTTTTTAGTCGAAGAGGAGTGCAGATATTACTGTAAAATCAATCGACAGTAAGGGGAATACTTACTTCCGGGTGTACAATTCTCCGTTATCCAATGAGAATGGACGCTCACATTGCCTTTAAGGACAGCCGACACAAACGAATGCCGTGCTTCCATGAGCGTCAAATCCCGAAAAGTCAGAATCAATATAGATGTTTTTTATTTTAAAGAAAATTCAGATTGAACATGGTAAAAAACTGTAAATTATAGTGTCCGTCCAAAATATATTTGGTACTTATAGTGAAAACTAACCTTGGATGATGGTTTAGTAGACTACAAGCTTTAGGAATCCAAAGTACAACATATACTAAGTACCCTGTATCAAGATTGATGCAAAACAAGTGATATTTGACCCTTTTAGACAGATTTAGCAAAAATAACCTCTTCTGGGGCCATTTGGGTGGATTTGACCTATCTCTGGCCCCCCTTGCTCGATAGAATCGAAGGGAAATCGTCCCATAGTTTTTATTGCTTATGGATTATCAGAACATTTCAAAGGGGACACAGTCACATTGGATATTAACCAAGCGGCAAACTCTGGGGAACAGCCGGGACGCCAATACAGAAGTGCCACTGCAGAAAGGAGCAATTTCAATAGAGTGGCGAAGTCACGCCCATCTACTTCCGGTCTATGGGACCCCGGAAGCGGAAAATTATACATTGAAGTCAATGGAGAGAGAAAAGTTATCTTTTGATCCCGTTTGAATTGTGCCACGAATGACACATATGATGTTTGTCAATCTTAAACAATCATTTCCATGTAAAAAAAGTCACAGTTTGTCATAAAACGGTTTAAATATAAGACTATGAAAAATACGCAACTAGAAAGACTACAAATCCCATTCTGGGTCGCGTAAGTGATGTCATAGGCGATAATGCTCCAAGACTGGTTGCGACTCGCAATTAAAGCAAAGAAGAAGAAGAAGATCTCATAACTGATTTATTCCCTCCAATACATTCACTTTTATAAGATGCCTGTGTGCTTTGTACCAGGTTGGAATCACAAAAGTGATCATACCACTTGCTCGTTCTATCGCTTCCCCTCTGATGAAAGGACCAGGAGTCGTTGGACCAAACATATCAGGTAATATACATGTTTTGCATGGCACATAGTCAAGTTAGCTACCTAGCTAGTAGCGAGCACGTTAGTTAGCATTACATTACATTACATTACTTAGCCTTGTCATTTGTATTGGCCTTAACATGAATTAAACCAAATGTTAAACATTTGTTAAATGACAGTAGTCATGATGGTAAGTATTTTGTGAAACATTTGAAGAGTAGCCTATCGCCCCCTCCACCAGGTGCTAAGGGGGCGGGAGGTAGGCTAACGCACATTAGCATCGGCGATCTTTTCTACTTAATGCTATCTGCACAAATGGTTAACATTGAACATTAAAAGATCAGGCAGTTCAGGGAGAGTCGAAGGAAGGCAGGCAGGCAGCTTTGCATGACATTCTTCTGGACGTGTTTCATTGTGATGACAGTGAGGGTGAGTCAATCTGTTTGTTGGAAAGACAGTAGTTGAGTGATTACTGAGAGACATTATTAAAAGAGATAATTATTCAAAGTGTTGTTACTGACCTTTTTCTCTTTTATTTTCTTTACCTCACCTGTAACTGCTGAGACCCTGAGGAACATGCACACTGGACTGACCTGCTCTGGCAACCTGATTTCCACTGTACGTAATAGTATTTGGTTGTGGTATATTATGTATATACATCAAAGGCACAATGCACCCATGTATTGAGTGTGATATTTTGCATAGGTCATGTGAAATCATCTTTACATACTAGAAAACTGTAGGAGCGGCAACTTGTTTTGAAATTGAATTTTTAATATCCGATAATAAAGTTTTCTTTATTCTTCTCTCTTCCCAGCTCCATCCATCACCATTCTCTGTTCCTGCAGGTCCTGCTTGCTAATCAATGCTCATATTTGTTTACACAATTACAAATAAAGTCAATGTATTGTATGACATGAGTCAATAATAAATTCATTCGGCCTTCATTCATTCTGCCTTCAACTGCACAATGATTGTGGACTGCACCGACATCCATGTAGCTGCCCCCCAGTAAGATGAACCAAGCAAAGTTGACATACTCAACATACAGCTGTGCTCTTAAGTTTACATGAAGAATTTGTGAAATATTGGTAATAACAGGTTTAAATGATTATTAGTAATTAATCATATAATTTTCTCATTGTAGACGAGCAGATGAGAAAAGCACAATATGCAGCTGCCAAGAGAAAGGGAGCTTAGCTGTTTTCAAACTGGTTAATGTATCACTTAGTTTACTGAATCGTGATGAATGAAAGAAATTAGTGAGGTAGTGGTTTACTGAAGTTACAAAGACATTAATATATGAGTAACAGGTCAGTGTAAACACAAGCTTCTGTCAATTATGGATCATTCAAACTATATAAAAATATGTAATAAAGTTCTAAAACAAGTATTCGGTATATTCCTTGATAGCTTTTGGAGGTTGTTTTTAAGTTGACTAAAATCTATCGTTTCAACTGTTTCACTTTATAAAAAAGGAACAGGTGAGTAGAGCATCATTGAGTTTCTTATTCTGTCAGTAAAGTATCCAAATGAAATGTTTTTCATTATTTTAGTCAACCCTAAACAAATTGATTGTACCTTTTAATAATGACCTTACATGGTCGCCAAAGTAAAATTAACTTAAGAAAATCAAATCTGTTCTGAGAAAAAACTAATAAATGTTTAAAGATAGGAACTTGCCATCCCACTGAAAAACAGTCCGTAGAGATTTAAAGACATAGTTGTAGTTCAGTCCAACGTTTCATTTGGATTCATTTGACAACAGTCAACTATTTTCATAAAGAATATATATATTTTTCAAATTCAAAGTCAACTTTATTGTCAATCTTACTCAGTTTGTGTTTATAGACAGAGAGATCAAAAAGACGTTTCCAATAATCCCAAATACGAAAAATTAAATTATACAATTTACAGATATGTATACAAATTAGGGCTGTCAAGTTAACGCGTTAATAACGCGTTAACGCAAACAAAAAGTAACGCCACTAATTATTTTAACGCGATTAACGCATGTGTATTTTTTTTCCTCGGCTGCCCCGTAGTTTCAGAGCGCATCGACTTTAAAATACCATCTACAAGCTGATGCTGACAGCCCCGCTCCTGCCGCCCGCTTGTGGCAGACCACACTTCCACGCTCACCGGCAGGCACTGACTGGCCATCGGGAGGACCGGGAGGGGGTGTGTCTGTGTGGCCCGAGAGAGAGACCTTACGTGTATTGTTGTTGTTAGCATCTGGTGCTAGCTAGCTGCGCTAACGGATATAAGGAGCTGTTTAAATGAAAACAGAGGAGCGCTATATCCACACAACTGCGCCGAGCATTTGACTTTATGCAGGCAGCCAGACAATGGGACATTGTACGAAAAGTCAGCACACTCAGCACGGATAGTGCGCAACATGATTGCAGCGTCCAGGAAGCTCCCGGTCGAGCATATGCTTTGAGTTGCAGTTGCTCCAACGATCCATCACACACACACACACACACACACACACACACACACACACACACACACACACACACACACACACACACACACACACACACACACACACACACACACACACACACACACACACACACACACACACACACACACACCATTTGTATTGTATTATTGTATGAGAGGTTCCAGGTTGAATTGAGGCGAATATTTGTAATGTTCAGAGGTTGTTGTGTTTAATATTCATGAGAATATTTGTCATTGTTCAAATGATAATAAACATTAGCATAAAGCATATTTGTCCACTCATATGTAGATACGAGTATTACAAACTTGAAAAATATTCCTCTAAGGTACATTTAGAACAGATACAAAATGTGCGATTAACTATGGACAATCATGTGATTAATCGCCATTAAATATTTTAATCGACTGACAGCCCTAATACAAATATATATATCCTATATACACCATGTATAATGATGGTGTATGATGTAGA
Source organism: Pseudochaenichthys georgianus (assembly GCF_902827115.2). Taxonomy (NCBI): domain Eukaryota; kingdom Metazoa; phylum Chordata; class Actinopteri; order Perciformes; family Channichthyidae; genus Pseudochaenichthys; species Pseudochaenichthys georgianus. The sequence goes on from NC_047518.2 coordinate 9,132,927, forward strand.
AGGAAGTGTGGTAGATAACAAGTAAATATAGAGTTACATACAGATCCATGTTGCAGCAAAAGATGGAATAACTAAGAAGCACGCAGTATAATAATAATTACATGCAACAATTAAATAACTGCTCATCATCTCCACCACAATCCCAATCTGCTGTGTCCTGTTTTCCTCCCCTCTGCATAACACCCCATCACACATACGAAACACAACGCAGAGTCCGAGGGTGTTAAGAGTATGTTTATTTAAATGTCCTCCTCTCTACTGGCCAACACAGGGAGCATATGCTGGGTGTAGAATTTTTCCAGGAGCAGGAGATTTCCATGCCATGCAGGGTCTTTGGGGATGGGGATGATGATCGCCTCCTTCGTGGTCCACACAACAAAGTAGCAGAGACTCCGGTCTGTGATATGCAGCTGCCCTTGGACCTGGTTCCAGTATGGGTGATTCACCCTCCTCACGGAGACAGAAGGATGGTAACTAGACTGCCTCCGCGATGGTCATGTTCCTCTGGCTGTGTGGACACTTCACCTCCAGCAGGGCAGATGGCTGCACACGTCCATCGGGTGATGCTCCCAAAACACCCGACTCACTCACAAAGAGACCAGACTTGAACACTGTCACCCGATAGGCCTGCACAAAAGCCTTCACCCTCGTTTACAACCCCCCAGTTGACAGCCATGACTCCGTCCAAGTTGTACCCCCCAAGCACCCTCTTCATGAGGGACGCGCATGGAGTGGATGAAAGTCCCGACCGCAGCACAGCACCAAAATTGCTGGCTGTCAACCTGCCCCGCCACTGAGGATTTGTCCGCTGTCCTACGGTGGCTGTCTGGATGGCAGCTTGCTGGTCTCTGCTCAGTCGCATTGAGGCAAGAATTGCCTCAAGCCCCCGACCCCCATGCTTCTTCACCAGCTCCGGCACATTACATTGCATTTAGCTGACGCTTTTATCCAAAGCGACTTACAATAAGTACATTCGACCAGGAAGACACAACCTTGAAGAAAACAGAATCATATAAGAACATCAGGTTTCAAAGAGCCAATCGTTTCAAGTGCTACTCAACTGGCTTTAGATAAGCCAGTCCTTTATTAGTATATAAGTGCTCTGTTAGCAGTTCTTTGTTAGTCATTCTATCGCTCGAAGTGGAGTCGAAAGAGATGAGTTTTCAGTCTGCGCCGGAAGGTGTGTAAGCTTTCTGCGGTCCTGATTTCAATGGGGAGCTCATTCCACCATTTTGGAGCGAGGATAGCAAATCCACGTGTTTTTGCTGATGGGAACTTGGGTCCCCCTCGCAGCGAGGGTGCAGCGAGTCGTTTGGCTGATGCAGAGCGAAGTGCACGTGCTGGGGTATAGGGTTTAACCATGTCCTGGATGTAGGAAGGGCCAGATCCATTCGCAGCATGGTACGCAAGTACCAGTGTCTTGAAGTGGATTCTAGCAGTTACCGGAAGCCAGTGAAGGGAGCGGAGGAGCGGCGTGGTGTGGGAGAATTTTGGAAGGTTGAAGACCAGACGAGCCGCTGCATTCTGGATGACAATGTCCTGATGTTGAGGCCGCGGCTCTGGCTCAGGTGACAAAAGCCATGCCATGCCATGCCACACTGTGCGCCCCTCAGTGCAGACCTGAACCAGTCTACATCCTCAGTGGCGATGTCTCTGGCCAGTGGGTTGTATGTCTCCTCTCGCTGTTGGTAAAGTTGAGACACCGGCTAGACTACTTTTGAAGTGCCAGGCTTCCTCCACTGGCACTCAACATCTGTGGAGCTGATCTGCCACATGGCAAATATTGCCAATGCTGCAGCGTGGCTGCATTTGTACATCCCCCGTGCACAATCACAGACAGCGCTCTGCATCGCGCCATCGTCTCCCATGCAGATCTGTACAAATAAAGTAAGTACCATTTGTTAGCATGCTATAATAGATTGAATGAGCAATAATACAAGGATGGTCCGGATCTGGGGGTGGGAGGGTTTATTTTTCCATAGTTTTGTTGTTATTGTGGTTTTTTTCAGAATTTTTTGTAATTTGTGTTGTATTGGTTGTGATTGTCCATTGTATTTTTCTAAATGTGTATGAATACATTTTTGAAAAACATTTGATCAACAAAAAAAAAGGATTTGGTCAGGATCTAGACTCGGTGTGTAGTTTGTTAATTAATCAATGCTCTCTACATTAGGAAAACCCATACCAGTGTACCAGAGGGTAGTCACACACAGCTGTGCCTAGATAACCAAACACACTTACAAGATAACCAAAATCCTTGAATCTACACACCGCAAATAAACTCAAATGACACAATGAGATGTAAAAGGAGATCACACATACAGTATAGTCGATATAAAACTGGCCGCTTCAATCTGAAGAGCAACTAAAACAAAACACGGGAGTGTATCTTGTTAGCTAGCTGACATTAACGTTAAACATTGCACTCATATTACTCACCGAAACCTTGTAATGCCGCTCCCGCTGCTCTTACTGAACTGACTAACTCCCCTTTCGTGTATGTACAGCTCTCAACATGCCCAGACTTGTAGTGATTTTCACCTCGTTTTATACTTATCGCCTCATTCTGAAAGAAACAGGTGAAATTTGCTAACGTGACGGCCATCTTTGTGATGGTGACGCGTATTGTGCGAGACCAGAGACCTGTAGTTCACTGAGCGGTTACACACAAAAAAATTTGTAACTTCACAGTTTTACTAAACATTTTTATTTTTTTGACTTGCAAAATGTTCTTTTAAATTGACAAACATCATATGTGTCATTCGTGGCACAATTCAAACGGGATCAAAAGATAACTTTTCTCTCTCCATTGACTTCAATGTATAATTTTCCGCTTCCGGGGTCCCATGGAGGCTCCCGGAAGGGGAGGGACTTCGCCTCTCTATAGACCCCCATGTTAAAATGCCCAACTTTACAGCAGAAAAAAACATGTTTCTACCTATGGATGCAATAAATATTATTATCGATATAGTTAGATTCCACCTTCATGATTATGAATCTGTGAGTGAATTGTTTTCGAACACAACCCTTTTATTTATATTAGGTCTTAAAGTTTAAGCATAAATTAGGGCGTTGTCACTTTGATGGACATGTACATGCCTCACTGTCAGCTAACAGCAACTTGTCCACTCTGCTAGGCTACAACGTTAGTTAGTCATAGTAGCCTACTGTACTTGACCCTTTAGCTTTTGCCATGTTCGTGGTGATTGTGCTTTTTAGGGAATATTGTTACAAATACCAGACAATTAAAATGTCGTGCTGTGCGCTTGAATGTACTAACAGAACATCCAAGAAGTCTAAAATGATAATATTATACATGTTAACCCCGTTCGCAGGTGTTTGTGTGCTTGGTAGCTTAGCTTGTTACTTAATAGCCAGCTAAGGACGTAACCCTTTATACATACATATACATTTTAGTTTATGATTCAGCCTTGGGTAAGACTTTTATAGTCTATGGCTATGACGCCCATAATGCTAAACGGGAGCAAATGTTAATCGGGGACCCAATTATCCCAGTGGTGGCCGCCGGAGCTAACGGAGCCGCAGGGGGATAGCTCCAGCCGGCGTCCCGGAGCTAGCCCACTGCGGCTCCGTTAGGTCCGGGCGGTGGAGTCCGTCGTTATAACTGGAGATCAAGAAATGCAGCGAAACGCAGACTTGGTTTGCCTGCTGTAGTATTAGCTACATAAATAATTTTGAATAAGGCTTATTAAGCTGAACATCGCCACAATTGTTCTGCTATGTATCGGTACTTATTTTCTTAACGTGAGATTACAAGCATTACGGATAACAACATATAGCTAATTCTCTTGCAGATTGTCTCATTTGATTATGAATGTAACGTTTATATAGGGGAACTACACTGTTAGCAGTAACTTGGTATGCATGTATTTCATGTTAGCTTAGCTTCTTAGCCTGAGCTAGCTCTGTTTACTTCCAGTTCGGAGGCAGCAGGTCCCGCCTCGGCTCCGCCTCTTTGCCCTTATTTGGATCAGGCTGGAGTTGAACTCTGAGATCACTGTCAAGCCGTTAGTGGCCGACTCCGCCTACTAAGGGCTTCTCGGCAACTCTGCAGAATCCTATGAGTGACGTCACAGACACGTCCATTTAGTCTATGATATTAACCTATGGTTTAACTACAGCATCGTTTTTATCGTTGTAATGCCATTGAAGACCAGTTTTGACCAGACAAAGGCCAAGGTAAGCCATGTTAGCGTTTTTGGCTACCTAGCGCCACATGTTTTGATGTACGTTTTTGTGGATAACGTCGCGAGTTTGTATCTTTCAGTGTTGAGGTGGGCACCGTTAGATTCTGTGTCTCCTTGCGATCATAAAGTATGTGTTGGATGTGCACCTAGGATAAGTAATAAGGGAGCTAGGAGTGATTTTCGGTGCAGTAATAGGTTAGCATTTTTCGCTCGGGGCTAATTCAGAGGGTCAGTGTTAGCATTGTGTGGTCTTTTTAAAAAAAAAAATGAAAAAGATCAGTTAGATGCGTTTGTTTCCGTTATATGGATATAAAATATTCATAGTTTATTAAATATTAAGGTTCCTTAGACGTTGTTTCCGGCAAATGACGTGATTTCGGCCCCGGAACCTGGTCCGTGGGGCTTAAGACGTTTTTTTTAATAGTAGTGCTGCGCTGTATGTGGGCATGTATTTACCTTACGTGATTCTTTCACACACCGCAGCTAGGAATAATGGAATAGGACTCCGGTTCTATTTTGTGGGTTTTTATTTATTTAGTATTGGGCCGAGGGCGACACCGTACTTCCGGTATTCGCCATTTTACGCGAGGTGCAAGCAGGCCAAGGGTTTAGCCGTACACCGTCTAGGTGTTGCTAAGCTTCCTGTACTGAATATCATAGTCTATTGCCTTAATATCTAGTCAACTCTAAAATACCACATATATGCAATGGCATGATAATATTATTGTGACAAGTGGGGTATTCACCTGGTGTTTCCAGAAATTAGACGTAGATGCAGCCAAAATCGACGAAGGCCACTTTCGAGGCTCGTTTTTCCATACATCTGCAGGCAGTCTGTAGGCCTATAGACAAGGCAGAATTTCAGAAAATGTGCTTATTTAAAGTGCTGAAGGCATTTTGTGTTTATTTGTGCTATACAACATTTCTAGGGGTATTAAGGGGTGCTGAATCCAAATCTGCTGTACAGTATATGAAGCTCAACAATTTCCCAGAATGCCTCAAAATTGAGAAATCCAACATGGCCGCCACCGCCAGGCTGAAATCTATTTGAGTACATTACTTTTTGACTAAACAAGGTACAAACTAGAATCAAATGTGTTTTTATATGTTTTCACACATGGGGAATTGAATATACTGTCCTGATTTTAGATCAAATGTGAATAATCAGCTTGAAATCATACATGTATAGTGAAAAAGGTGGTCATTAGTGATAAATAAGTTGTCAGACTCAACCAGGGCTTGCTTAGAAAGTGTATTACAATTTTTATTTGGCCACCAAACCATAACGTAAACATGACGCGATTAGGCCTACAGTGGAGCAACAGTACCGTCAACAAAGCCCTATAGATGCTTTTATTTGCTCCAATACAGTAAGAACATGGGTGGCATTGGAATTTTCAACTCAATAAGAATACAAATCATACTGAAATGGTAAAAACCTCATTCAAGTATCTCATAAAACACCACCATATATCAATGATTACAAAATAATAATAATAATAATAATAATAATAATAATAATGTAAAAAATATATTAAAACAACAAATAAACCCAAATTATAGCTCTCAGGCAATGAAGAAGAAGGAGTGGGCCTGTTCACACTGCCTTTTTTACATCAAACCCTATGGGAAATTGCCAAAAGGCAGGCACTTTTAAAAAGCAGCGTCTTCTTCAGTGTTCCGGCAGGTGTTGTCATGTTTCCTGCTGTTGCATGCCTCTATACATTCCATGTGACTCTTTCTGAATATAATATAATATAATAGACAGATTATGACCAGTACAAGTACAGGTACATTGGAATACACGTTACAGTTATCCTTACACTTATTGTGTTCCTTTGTTACTTTTTTTCTCAGTTATAGGTTCACAATTATCCGGTTATGGTTTCAACAATCTGTTAACCACAAACAGTCAGCAGTATGCAGTCTGGCAGGCTGATATGCTCAACCAGTCTATCATATGTTTACGATCTTGTACACATTGATCAGTTAATCCTCTACACATACCTGCAGCTGCAGCGTTGGCTGAGGCATCCCTTGGTACACCCACATGAAGTGAACTCCCTGCAGGCTTTAGGCATAGGTGGCAAAGACAGTAGCCGTGGCACTAACTGACCTTCCTTGTGCATCCATCCCATTTCATCCACGGAAGATCAGGATGTGGCAGGTGAGCTTGGTTCCAGATTGTCGATTGATAGTGTAAACGCATGATATGAAACTTCACTGCATCTGAGGTTGGTGGCAGAGTCTCTTGTGGACGACCTTTGCAAAACAACTTAACTCTTGCTTTGTTGCATGTATCAACCTCTGGCACACCATACATCTTACAGATACATTTATCTGTTGATGTTACAATACCTTCTGTGAGAGGGCCCTTCACAAGGCCAGTAAGATCGGTGTGATGTTGCTCGAACACCTGCCAGGCTGTTTTCTTTCCGTGACCGCTGAACTGAGACACACTATCACAGCCAGTGATGGCATGGAAGGCAAGGAGTGTGTCCACTTGATCATCAGATAATAACTTGCGAATGTCATGTACTGGAAAATACTTTGGGTCCTTTGATGTCCCGGCTTTAATGTAGAGATGGGTACATCCGATTCTGTCATGTTGTGCTAAAAATAGAAGAAGCACGTCTGTGTCACGCACTGACACAACTATTGTGTCCATTGGAGCCTGGATGCAGTGCAAAATCAGACGTGTATCAGCCTCCTCGTGGTCAGCCCTTAAAGAGGAGACATCAAGATCTGGATCTGATGACTTGACAGTGGTTGCTTCAACAAACCCACCCGATATTACAACCACAGGCTCATCTTCTGGGCTGTGTTCTATCAGACGGTTTGAGAGTAGTCGAGCGAGATCTGCTTTGTTCTCTTCCAGTGCCATGAAGCTTGACCAGTCTGCTGGAAGTGGAACGGAGTCATTAACGATTTCTCTGCGTACTGGTCGGTGACGCTGTTTACGTTTCCTCCTTGTGCCCGTTTTGATGGATTTGTCACGGTACCTGTCAAAGACTACATCAACCCTCTGGTACTTCTCTCCCATCTTCAACACCGTCTCAGCAAACTTGTTGGCATAGTCGCCAAATGTTGTAGTGTCAGGCGGCTTCCCAAGTGCCATTACAAGTGCTTGGCCATCAATAGCCAGGCAGCTGGGTTCCTGAAGGGGCACATCTGCAGGCGTTTGGACATGTTTTGTCAGTATATTTGCTAAAACAGACTTGTTGGTGGAATGTAGACTGTCGTTAGTTGCGGCCAGAGATGGCGGGATGGGCATGAGTTCATGCTGGAGGACATTTTCCAGGTCTACCTTACGACCTGCTCTGTAAGCTGTGACTAGCCTTTGTAGAATCTGCCTGTCCACTTTGATGGTGTTTTGCTTGTTCTTGGAAAGTTGCACGACTTCATACAAAGAAGCAAATGTCTTGGCTTTGTTCTTTCGAATGGGTGACTTCAGTCCCAAGTGCTGGTCACTAGCTGGAGGTTCACACAGACGTTTGTCCACAAACACTTTCATTTGTGCCTGTCCAAGGTGTTCTGCACCAAGCAGAGATTCAAGAATCTCCGGTGTGACCACTTCCTTGTTGATTATGTTCTTGAGTGTGTCCTCACCATCTTGAAACACACAGTGCTCTTTCAATGATACACATATTTTGCTTTCATCCCTGTCGTCTCTCTCCATTCTACTCTTTGTGCACTCAGTGTGTGTGTACTCATCGTCTTCATCATCTGTTGTCAGCTATGACTATTCTCAGATTATACGACAATGTCCATCTACTGAGGGATGTTGCTATCCTGGTGATGCCCACTAAACCACCACTCTTTTTTCCTGTAGCGTTTAGCCACTCAGTACTTTGATCCGCTGAACCTGATTGAAGCGTCGATCACTGCGTTTCACCAAGAAGTTGCCTTTCTGAAACTCGAGGAGGATTTCTGGTGGGAGAGCAGACATCTCAGCCAGGTACACAGTACCCCATCTGGCGTTGTTTATATGAACGTACCTGAAGAAGAAGGGCAGCATACGTTTGAAAGCATACAGGTGGAGATCCCACAATCCATCACGTTGCGCTCTTATGAAGCAGAGTACGATGCTGACCATAGTCATGTAGTCCCACCAGAATGCGGCATTCGGGTCATCAACTGCAAGCGATGCAGCAAACTCTTTCATGGGCTGCTGGAATCTGTCTGTAGTCAGTTTGTCGACCATCTGCGCGATGTGGTCAGCATCTACGGATTGGCAGAGATCTGAGAGTTCAGCTCTCAGTGTAACATCAACCTCATCCAGATATGTGTAAAGCCGTGGGAGCAGTAGCTGAAAGAGCCTGTAGGGTAAGTTTGTGGGTCCTTATGGCACGTGCATACCCCTTTCCTGCCATGACATGCTGAGCAGCATTTGCTCCCATTAGATCACACTTGACCCATAGCTCGCTCAGGCCAGAATCAACCATGTGTTGTCCTATCACACCCAGGAAGTTCATGGCAATGTGAAGGCCTCCAAGGCAAGGGATAAGCACGTCCTTGTATTCTTCTACTGACCACTTTAGTTCTAGCAACTTCGGATAAAGTGCCTCGCCCACTGTCAGAATGACATGCTGTTGTTCCATTGATTTGGAGATATGAAGCACTCGCTTGACAACTGTGTTCAGTGTATCGAGTTCAGATGCAGGAGCCTGGATGATAGGTAGGTAGCCTACTGTAGTTTTCTCTGGGTTGACTGTGCTTGCCTTTTGATTGTACAATATCCAGGAAGGCATTGGCTTTTTAGATGTCCTGGACATGAAGAAGGCCATGTCTGTAGCTTGTGCTTTCTGTGCTGCAGGACATTGTTCAGATGACTGTGAAACAGTCTTCTGCTAATACACCGCTGAATGGGCGCTCTGTGATTCCTCTTTTTGGTTTGTTTTGTTGCTTTTGTGGGTGGGGGGGGCAATAGTGGGGAAGGCAAAGGTTCCATCACAGCACATTTGAAACATTTAACCTCAAAACCATATACAACGTAAGTAAAAGTAGCCTGATAATAATAATAATAGCTGAGTAATTATTCATAGTTAAAAACTACTATTTTTGCAATATATATGAGATCTAAGCAGTTTATTCACATTACATCTCAAATCTGAATATGGCATCAGATTGCCCATGTAGGAGAACTTACAAAAGCACATTTAATTCAAGTTTGTACCTTGTTTAGTCAAAAATATATACTTAAAATAGATTTCAGGCTGGTGGTGGCGGCCATGTTGGATTTCTCAATTTCGAGGCATTTTGGGAAATTTTTGAGCTTCATATACAGCAGATTTGGATTCAGCACCCCTTAATACCTCTAGAAATGTTGAATGGCATAAATAAACATAAAATGCCTTCGGGGTTCTGATTTTGTGAAAATTGACCCTGTCTAGTAAGGGCAATCCGACAAGCCACACAGCTCTAGTGTACGCTGGTAACGACCTAGAGCACACCCCTCAAGTCCAGAGATGTAATCCAAAGACATGCAGCGATTTCTTCGGTCATTAACTGAGAAAAAAAACCTAGTGCGCTCTGCCTGGCTACGTTAGCTAGCTGTTTATATTTGCACCTCCAGGATATTTGCACCTCCAGGAAAATGGCGTATTTATATATGGCGCGCGTTGCATTGTGGGTAGCTCGTGACGTCACTGTGTGTGAAAGAATGCGACAAGCCTAAACTAGATTTGCCTTTACCCTGAACCTGGAACTAAAGAAAGCAACGACATATGTCGGGGATTCTCGTAAATGTTGCAAGCTGCCTTCTTGCTAGCCTGCACTTGACGCCTTGGGAGAGCCCTGACGGGATCTGGGGAGTAGATGAAGCAGCTGCTAAATGAAAGATGTTAATGGTAGTAGAGGGGTGATGGTTAAAACATTTTTCCGCTACGTGGATTCTGGCGCGAGGTAGTTGCAAAGCTACGGCTGCGCCTGGGGCAAACAGACTTCGGATAAGCATCCTTGCAGAAACTGCAAATGTGTAGAAATGTACAATAAGGGTGAGAGCAACATTTTTTGTTAAAACTAAAACAAATCTTATCTTGTCTATTCTGCGCCTGACGGCTTTGTCTATCATTCCCCGCATACGGCGTGGGGAAGCCGCTAGGCCCGGAGAAAGGCACTGAAGGGCAGAAGGGGGAGGTGTGGCCCTGCGCCCCGCAGCTGTTACACAAGGCGGCTTGTTGGCCGCCGGTAGCCATCACAAGCAGCTCGGTGTCCAGCGCGGACCAATCCAGCGGATGTTGCAATGGGCTAAGTGAAGCGCTGCTTTGCTTGGAAAGCTCTTATGGTAGTAATAGAAAACGGATCTCCCGTATTTAAGATGAAGATACCAATAACGGCCATATAAGCATTTAATTCTATTCTTCTATCAGGGTAAACGGAATAGAACGTCACGGAAGATGCCGAAAGCTACCAAAAATTGCCCTATGCTGAGGTTTTTGAGAAGCCGGGGATCTGCAGACTTGAAGACGGCGGTGATGTTTCCTCCCGTGGCAATGGATTTGGCGCACTCCGGGGAAGGCAGAATGAGGCTGACGAGATTAATGTCCTTCCCTTCGAGAATTTTAATCTGAGCCTAGAGGAAATGTTACCGGCTTGGGAAATGTAAGGCCTACCTGAAGTAGGAGCTGGAAGGGCAGAAGCCAGGGAATGAGAGGGAGCTACTACTTGTGGATGTGGAAAACCTGACCCGGCATAAAACCCGGCGGCACGGAGGCAGGAAACACTGCCCTTATCGCAGATGGGGTTGAAGCTCCGGCGGAAACATTTTCCATGGACTGAAGGCGAGCGTCGATTGAGAGCATGGAGCTAGCCAGGGAAATATGCCAAATATGTTTGTATATAATGTATTTAATATGTAGTATACATGTTGACCTGCCCAGGGACTGCAGATGGGAAATTAGCAAACTGCTATATTCTGTTCCTTTTTAATATGGTCCCTGAAAACTAAGCTAACTAACAAAACATACATAACATGAGAAATTAGTCAAATTCCTCATGGTAACTGACAAAACAGTTACGCTCCGCATTCATGCAGAGGTGGACCTTGCAGACCCTGCAGACCACATTTGACCTTACAATGTTGCCTTTCCTGCTGCAGTACTTGCAGGTCAGGCGATTGGCATGTACAGGGGCATGGAAGAGGGAGGGATCAAACCGCACAGCCACATTTGGGGTGTGGCTGCGGTGTCCACGGACAGGCTGGGGGTCAGCAACGGTCATGCTCTCAACCAATGAAGATGAGCTTCTTCGGGAGCTAGACTTGACTGGCCACTGGTTGCTGGCAGCCCTGAACACCTGAATTCTGAAGCTTTTCAGAGGCACGCCATTCACACCAAGGGCCTTGCAGTCCCGCCTGTACATGATCCAGGCATTTGTGAGGCTGACATCAATGGCGTATGCAAACATACGCATGTACCACCTCTTGGACTTCATGGGGGTGCGGTAGAGGTGGACCAACATGTCACTCTTATCAATGCCCCCCATGTTGGCATTGTAGGTCCGGATGACAGCTGGACAGCTCACCGGCTCCTTTGTCTTCGTCTCACTGCAGTACCTGATGACTGAGGACATAGGCTCCACCCCCATGTCTGTTGACAGCAGAGATACCGTTCTGTTGTCCTTCCACCTGACAGCCAGGATCCCATCATCACTCATGATGTAGTCACATGTTCCACGAGGGACAGCCTTTTTCTCCATTTCCTTGATGGACTTGAGCGGGGGCTTTCCAATTCTATTGTCCCTGGCTGTCCCTGTATACCTGCAGTTCTGGTCTCGGAGGTACCGCACTAGCTCCAGGCTGGTGAAAAAGTTATCCGCAAAGATGGCTGTGGTGCTGGGGGAGGACATGGTACTTGCCAGGACAGAGACAATCTGGCTGGTGGCACCCATGGCTTGTTGTTCAGGTGTCAGGGGGACACCGTGGGCCTCCAGAGTAGTCTTCCCCTGGTAGAGCACCATGTCGTGGATGAAGCCATCCGCAGAGGCCCTGGAAAACAATTTAAAACCCCACTTGTCTGGCTTGGTCTTTATATACTGCCTCAGGTTGCCGGCTGTCTTCCCTTTGTAGGCAACCATCACCTCATCCACAGACTGTTTGGGGGTCTGCGGCTCACGCCTGAAGGCAGAATTGAGGAAAATGAACAGTGGCCGGATTTTGAAGAAGCGGTCAATGGAACCAGGAAGCTCAGTGTTGTCATTGAAATGGACAACCCTTTTCAGCAGCCTGAACCTCTTTGAGGACATCAGGTTGGCAACTTGAGGGATTCTGGTCTCCATGGCCCAGTAATCTTCAACAGATGGGAGCTCTGAAATCCCCATATACATCAGGATGGACAGAAATGTCATTATCTCATTCTCATTGGTGGTGAAAGTGGTGTTAATGTCCTTTTGAGTGGCGTACAAATTAGTTTGGTAGGTGATATGAGTAACAATTTCGGGGCCAAAGTACCTTGTGAAGTACTGAAAAGGGGTTTTAATGTAGTCAGGGGGAGAGTGCTGGTATTCCGGCAGTTCTGGGTTTTCCAGGTCAGCTTTGTGCCAGGTGGTTGGCCTTGCTGCTGACTTCCTGGGTTTGGTGGGCCTCTTGGCTTGTAGTGCTGGCTGCTTGTCGTCATCGTCGTCGTCGTCATCGTCGTCGTCATCGTCGTCGTCATCATCATCGACCTGGAGCACTGCAGGCTGCATGCACCTCCTCTTGGCAGAGGGGTCCATGTCACTTGGGCCTGGAATGTCCAGGTTATGAGTGGGTGGGACAAAGTCAGGGTCTTCCACATCGTCATCTTCCTCCTCGTCATCGTCACTGATGGCAGGGTGTGCTGGCACAATGACAATATCCTTTCTCTTGGAATAAAACATCCGAGTGGACAGTTGCTAAAAATTAAACACATGCAACAAAACTGTTATAAGGTCATAACACTGACAAAATAGATAAAATAGAATATCATATTCACTATTTATAGCTTGAAAATGTCTAGAAATTGGTTAAACTTTTCACTGAATCACTGTATAGTGTTATACAAACCTTTGGCAACATTATAATATAAAATCCTAAATTGTATTGCCTTATTTGTAATTAAAATGTGCTATGTATGGCTTCCGCATCGGGTAGACAGTTGCTAAAAATTAAACACATGCAAAAAAACATAAAACAACTGCTATAAGGTCATAAAACTGACATAATAGATAAAATAGAATATCATATTCACTATTTATGGCTTGAACATTTCTAGAAATGTGTTAAACTTTTCACTGAATCACTGTATAGTGTTATACAAACCTTTGGCAACATTATAATATAAAATCCTAAATTGTATTGCCTTATTTGTTATTAAAATATACTATGTATCGCTTACTAGACGGATCGGGCGTATGTCCAAATATGGTCATATCCTACTAACTCCAGTGTTTACCTGAACGGGGCGTATGATCAAATATGGTGCCCGAACTTTTCATGCCGTATTTTCACTAATTTCACTCACTTTTCCGCTAACAACACAAATGTCCTAACCTAGCACAACTATTCAACCATACAATGTGTGAGTTTCGTCAACTTACCATGGTTAGTTTTGTTGTTTCACAGAATTCCGTGAATGCACGGAGCCGCAAAATTGCCTTTTTCCGGATTCCGAGAAAACCGGAAGTTTGAAACGTTTCAGGTCTCTGCTGATTGGTCAAATTCCCCAATGGCGGGCTTTGTGGCGTAGAGTTATCTTCGCTGATTGGCTGGGAGAAAACCATATGCTTCTCGACCTCACTGAGTCGCAGCAGTGACGCCATGTTTGGTGTGTGCGGAAGTGATCAAATATGGTTCCTCGCCCCATAAAGGGTTATCAATTTGATCCAGAAACTGACCCTGAAGCAGCGGAGGTTTTGGTGGAGGTGCAAACATTTCGGTTGCAGCAGGACGTTTCTGAATGGTTAGCTGACAAGCTGTTGTCCCTATTTATTTTAGTCTGTTACGATGCTTGCTCCTTATTCCGTTCATATTTTGGCTAATTAGCAAGAATGCAATGTGTACAGTTTGTAACGCAAAAACAGCGATATATATATATTTATAAAGGGAGACATTCATATTTTCAGCATATATACAATGGCCTCATTGCGTTTATGAATAGTTTACAGTCCTTTTCTTCCAACATCGTGCAACAACCGTTGGAAAGTTGAATAACTTAGGATGATAAAAAGTATAACTCCAACAACACCTCAGTTGTCAGCAATGTGTGTAGTTTCATGTGTTTTTAAAAGCTCAGTTATTGACTTCTTTGTGCAAATTGCGCCACGATGCCTTCTGAACGGAGAATGTGTGCTGCATGGAGATACCACAGGTAACATTTTTGACAGCTTTACTAAGTTGTCTGTTTAAATACATTTTTCACATGTCATTCAATATATGTTTATCACAATGTGTCAAGACGGATGCAGTAACTTGAGGACTCTGTAACCTGTATGGTGGACCATCCTGGATTGGAGCCTGTGTGCCTAAATGTGTTCTCCCTGCAGAATGCGTTGAATATTTACAGAGCTGAACATGGTGGACTACAGTTGAGGCAAATAGAGCAGTTAGTGGTTTGTTTGTTTGTTTTGACTGAAATTGTAAAACGAATGTTAATATTGTTCATGGAAATAAATACTGGTGTATATGGCTTTATGCAATCTTTCATTCTGTCATTGTACATGTACTATTATATTATATACTACACAGCAATGGCATAACACACCCATGTGTATGACAAAAAAGTCCACACACACAACCTTATGCTTTTGAAATCAGAATATTCTTTACCCATCCAAACATGAATAATCACGACACATTTTGATATCAACTCGGAACTTTATTGTCAAAATCAACGGTTAAAAAAACCCATAAAAAAAAAACTAAATGTAGCCTACTTGTATTTTGTATAAATGACACTAAATATTTTTACAGAAGCTTTGTGAGCTGGTGCTGGGGCTTCCTTGGACGCAGGATCAGAGTGGTGATTCCGGCCTGCGTTGTCCTCAGGATACGCAGGGAGTTTCCTGATCCGTGAAATGTCGATGTTGGGTTCAGACAGCAGCCAAATTGAACCGTGTAGCATACCCGGCGATGACCTCCTCCCTGTCAGGTCGCTCATAATGGTGCAGGGTCCACAAAGACTTGGTCGAAGATGAGGTCCATCAAGTTGGCCACGTAGGGCTGTGCAATGGTAAAAAAAGCACAACAAAAAATGTGGTTTAGATTAGTATATGCATGTAAAAAACTGAAACTTTTTTATTTTATATTTGTAAATAGTTGTATAATAAATATTTTAAACACTTACGGAATGTGGGGTCAGTCTTTACTGGTTTTGCTCTGCATTCTCCCTTCCTGGCCTTTGGGTACTGCAGTTTATACAGAGGGTTTTCAGTGGATGTAGTGGCTTGTGCACGCTCAGCGTTTTCATTGTAGTGCAGGGCTGCCAGGTACAGTCTTTCATTTCCGCCATGATAAAAAAAAATGTAAATAATAGCAAAGGATGTACAAATTGTCACTAATTAGTAAGTATGTGAGGTGCTGGCCTGTAAAGAAGAACACATAGTTAGAACAAAATCATCTCAACTTAGTATTCAGGATGAGAAAATACTATTTGGATAAATATAGTCTGAAATCCCAAAAGATGGGGCTAAAACTCTATTTAGCAAAGCTCTTTGCTTAGCCTTTTCCAATCTGAGTTAGTTTTGAACCGTAACGTGCATGCTGTGTTTCTGACTCAATACAGATGATGTGTTGGAGAGGGGCTGAGCTCAGTAGACTGACTGTAATGAGTGCTAGCCACTAATTAGCCTGTTGCTAGAGGTAAGGCCTTGTCAACAACAACAGACCAACGGGGCTTTAGCTCAGTTTTACTCGTGGTGTGTGTGTCCCCTCGCATACATACACAGTGTTGTATCCTAACACACCCCCATTTATATTCATGTGCACAAACAAGTAAACACACAACAGCTTTTACATATAACGCTGCAAAAAACGGCATGTCTCATTAGCGTAGCGTAGCTTAGCTTAT
Organism: Pseudochaenichthys georgianus; assembly: GCF_902827115.2. Taxonomy (NCBI): domain Eukaryota; kingdom Metazoa; phylum Chordata; class Actinopteri; order Perciformes; family Channichthyidae; genus Pseudochaenichthys; species Pseudochaenichthys georgianus. The sequence goes on from NC_047518.2 coordinate 9,149,158, forward strand.
AGACTACAATCACAAAAGCTTTTACATATAACGCTGGAAAAAACGGCATGTCTCATTAGCGTAGCGTAGCTTAGCTTACAGATCGATGATATCTGATCGTTCTTACAGACTACAATCACAAAAACTTTTACATATAACGCTGGAAAAAACGGCATGTCTCATTAGCGTAGCGTAGCTTACAGATAGATGATATCTGATCGTTCTTACAGACTACAATCACAAAAGCTTTTACATATAACGCTGGAAAAAACGGCACTTGCCTACAGAAGATTACGTTTGTTATTATAACTTACTCAATATGATTTTAGAGGATACAAAATACTAATAAATAGGAGAATAAATACGTGTGTTATCGCCTAGGGCGTGGCTTTACAGCCTTCACACAGATCGCCATTACGGCAGTATGTCTGAACATGTTAGCAAATGCCTGATAATTCAAATAAAGACAAAGCAAAGACTGCGGAGCGTACAAAATAAAATGCTACAAAAATATATAAACACCTAACCGATTACTATTTGGGTTTGAGGCGACATTGATACGGCGAAGCTACATGCTACATGTTACAAGCTAGAGATAGCTTTATCAGGAAAAACACCGCTAAATAAAAACGTACAGCTTCAAAATTGGATGTGTCCTCACTGGCCTGGTCCCGGATGGTTGGTATTGATCCCGGGTTTAGCATTACTTTGGAGGCATATCCGTGTTGGACTTGAGACAAGTTCATAAACATGTCCGTCGTAAAATGTTTGGAACACATAAACAGAAATCTGCCGTGGTCTTCTGGCACATGTCCCTTGTAAATGAAGTCTAGCCACAGATTCATTTCTTTTTCCACTGACGGCATTGCATGCAGTCCCCTGTCCCGAGTCTTGCAGCCAACAACAGCACAACGTTTAACTATCTTAGACATCCTGGCAAGAGCAGGCAAAAACACAGATGTGGGTTGATTTAGCCTGCCGATAGCCTATATGCGAATGAGAGGTTTGGCAATGCACGTGGCCGTGGCTCATTCCCCTGATAGGTGGAGAGTTGACCAATAAGCCGAGGACTTCTCTGTGACGTAGAAAAGTGTTGAAATCTGGATCCGTTTTTTTCAGATCCGTTGCAGCCCCTTTTTTAGAGATTTGGCGAAGGAGGAAAATAGAGAGGGTTGTGTTTTCTGACACTTGGTGAGTTCCCTGGAACACCGGGGACACATATTCATGTATAAAAGACGTACAAAGGTGCATTTGGCATGATAGGTCCCCTTTAAAGAATCACATCGGCTGGACATTCATTGAACAACCCCATCTCTGAACATCCATATCATTTAACATCATTCAAACTAAACCATCATTTTCATCAACATCTGTATATGGGGGTGGATCGTCCTGTTCTACTAGCATTTGTAACTGTCTCCTCATGAGAAAGGTACCCTCCCTCCTTTCATACCATTTAAGGTATGAAAGTAATATGTTCTCTAGAAGAGGCCGTCGTGATCAATCAATGCAGTGATAAAGTCCCTGAAATGGTGTGAAAACCGGTGGAATATCGCATTACACTAATTTATTTTCATTTCTGGTCTACTTAAATAACTATGCTGACCCCCTTTAACAGTGTGTGGAACCTTGGGTGCCCGAGCATGTGATAAGGACTTTAAAAACAGAAGTCATTTCATTAATGGTTTGTAGTTTAATTCAGGAATTTTCACTCATGGCAGATATGTTTCTCCTTTTAAATAACATCTCTAAATGTCAGGTCATCACTTCTTAAATGGATGAGCATTAGGAGGTGGTGGCACTTTTCTTTTAAAACTCATACTCTGGTGCCGTGCGCTCCCTCTGAAGCTGCAAGTAAGATTTAAAACATCTGCAGGGTGGGTTGAGCAACCCCTTCTCCCTGAACGATATTTGTTGTCGAAAATATGCACCATTAAAATGAGTGATCCAAGGCCCCGCATGTATTACTCCCAATTATACTAGTTTTTCAGAATTAAAATTTGCAATCGCTCTTTGCCTATAGTGTCTTTTTAAAACTCTACATCTTGAACGACAAACAAATGTTGTTTCCACCTTAACAGTTATCCTATGGTAATATCCATGCTACAATGGAGACATCAATACTCTAGATTGGAATACTTTCTTTGGCTTGGTTCTAGCTCTACCTTTAACATTTTCCATTCAAATAAAGATGTGTCTGTCCATCTCATCATTTGATACAAGAACTGCATATATGGGGGGTGAATCATCTTGATTGTAACCGCCTCACCTTTGGGACCGAGTATTTCTAACTCCTCCTGTTGCTCAGCTGATCTTTTGGCTCTGGGGATAAGTGAAACTCTCTGAAACACAGCTGGAGTTTTGTTAGTGATGTGGGCATTCTCTATGAGTGTACTAATGGATCCATGTCTTACTTGATATTGTACTCCCCATCCAACCAAAAAGGTGCCAAGTGTAATGAGCACAATCAACAATGCTATCCTGACTCACAATTGGTTTGGCTTTGTTCTTGACATCATCTCCATTTTCTCCATGGTTGTGTCAGTTACAGAATTTAAATAATGAGTACTATAATAACGTATACGAAAATTGGACTCTTTTTCAGATGTAAAACAAAAAATAGGTTTTCACTTTAGTATACAATCTATAAAAATCTATAGACAATTTGTCTTATCTTTATCTTATTTCTATTTATTGTTTTGTTCCAGCTCTGCCAAATCAGTCCTAACTCCCAATAATGTTCTGGAAGTTGCCAGTGAAGGGTGACAATGTGTGAGGTGGTGTCAATTTGCTCCTTCTTCTTTACCTTTAAACCGGAGCGCGTGTGAAGTTCATTACAACTTCTCACTGTTCCGTCCACCAGGATCAGCTCACTGTCTTTTGTGAACTTTGTAAGGAAATATTTGTATGTATTCGTGCAAACTGTGAAGAAGCTTGAAAATGATTTGTGTAGAAAACTGGGCTGGTTTTGGGCCTGCTAACATGTGGTTTTGTGAGGACAAAGGAAGAGGGGGAAGGTGTGGAGTTGACATACAGTCATCTCAGATCCCTGTGATAAGGAAGCTGAGCCACTGGGATTGGGGACTTAAGATGTGGGGTGTTGATGATAATTTGGGCAGCCAATCACTGGTCTGGAAGGGAGGCGCAGATAACTCCTCCTTGGGTCAGCAAGGGATATAGACAGAAACCCCGCTGTGTTCGGTCTCTTTCTCCTCTGACTGGCTGGCTGGCTGGCTGGCTGGCTGGCTGGCTGGCTCACGTGAGTATCAGGTAAATGTGGGATCCCACAGAACTGTATGTAATTTGTACTGTATTGATTGTACTTGATTGTATTGCATTGTATATTACCATTAAAGTGGATTATTGTTAAACGGTTACTTGTAGGTTCTGGGTTTCCTTCCTGTAAGATAACGGCTTGTAGGAACGCGAGGAGATTTAAGAAAGTGGACAAGTTGTCTACCAAATCTCCTAACAACTTTCACCCTCACCCAATCACCTGGCCGAACAGGAGTGTCTTCTGGTGTCTCGTCTGGTATCTCTGTAGCTTTCATAGCCTGTTTGAACAACACTTGGATACTATTACTCAGAGTTCTGACATATTCATCACTTCTAGTCATCTAATATCTAAAATCAACATATCTGTATAATCATGACACTCCTTCCTTTGAGCATAACATGCTCAATCAATATTGCAATGATTACCCTATTCTGCACAAAATAAATATAACTTCTCCGTGTAGCCATAAGGCGTACAAAAAATATCGTATGATGTATGGCTTTCTGATGGTATAAAAACATATTCACTAAAATCTGCCATTAGCACAACAAATTGTTTACTTGTTTCAGGAATGGCTTTTGTCCTGGTATTATGCATCATTGTTGCTGCGAAAAACAATACCCCTGGTGTCGCTAATGCGTCTCAATAATTCTAGGATTAGAGGATTGTTTGATACTGCTGAACAAAGATATGATCAAATAATATTTCTCCAAACTAGAGGGAAAATACAAACTATTCTCACAGAGGGTGACATGCATGGAGGGCTGGTGCCCCTCACTCAAAATGAGATATTGCCTTACGCACTACATTATAAATCAGTAAAGTCACTCAAGAATAAATAAATAAAAACAGATTTTTGAAACTGTTGTAAAAACCCTACAACTTCTTCATCCAAGCTCTCAATCAGTGTTATGTTATTTAGTTTGCAGCTCATTGCCTTAAAACAGCTACTTCAGACCGATTATAAAATGGTGTTTATGAGAAAAAATGTAATCTGACTCCATAAATCACATAATTATTTGACTAAAAAACTACACTTCCACTAACAATAAATGAAGTTCCCCTTTAAACACAGCCCCGTGGTTCTCTGACGGGGTCTATCTATGTACTGGCTGGAAATGTTGGGCCAGTCTCTGTCGCTCCGTCACTGTTCTCCCGCTAACAGTCACTCTCTAGTTCTGCTGGGTTCTTGTTGACTTCTTCACTGGTTTGAGACAAGCGACCCTATCGGACACCTCCCTTTGTAGCCAGACTTCACCACAGCAGAATCGAGTTTCTGTTTTTAGGTCTCAACAGTTCCACGTCAGGTGTATCGCCGCCCCTTGAACTGCAGTCGGTGTAAACAGGAGGTAAGGATCCTCCGTCTTGGGCGAGTACTAGGTTTCCGTCTTCATATTTTTGGGTGGAAACCCGTCGTCTTGACCTCACTAGCTGTGTGGACACAATCGTTTTCTGTGTAGGGGAACAACATCACTCGTAATCTCTTTCCTTCTCATAATTACAAAAATAGTCTGCTAAATGTTCTACTATGTTTTATGCTTTATGTGTAAATGCAATATGCTACTCACTATCTTGTTTTACATTAAACCTCTCCCTCCTGTGGTGACAGATATGGCTCAATGTAGCTGGATTTCAAAATACCCTTGTGCTGAAGATGCATCACCTGGTGGTCTGGTCCTCTGAGCTTCCTCATTGTTGTCGTTGATACCAGGGTGTCAGTGGCATTTGGGTCATGTTTGGCACCCCTGTTCGTCTTTGACATCTCTGGGACCCCCTGCCTCCGTCGTCATCATGGAAACCTCCCCTGGGGTATCTGCATGGAGGGCCGTTGTTTGGTGCAATGTTCTGCGGACACTCTGGACCAATGTGTCAGCTGACCACATTTGTAGCAGCCTTCATCTGTTCTTCGTCTTGATCGTGGCTCTCCTCTTCATTGTCCCTTTTGTTGATGCTGTATGGGAGTGTATGCCTATGCTTGCGGCTGTACTTGGGTAGGAGGATATGCAGGTGTTTGCTGTTGTCGAAATTGTGTGGGAAGATATTCTGGTACTTGCAGCATCCTGTGTTGCGGACAATATCTAGCCCAATGTGAGAACTGACCACATATGGAGCATCCTTCACCTTGGAAACCTTCTCCTGTTGATCGATTACCTCCTTGGATACACCCTCCTCCTCTGCCACTTTGTCTTCCTCGGAATTGTTGATTCTGCACCTGAATCTCTGGCACCTCCTGAGCTTGAATTGTTGGAGGTGTCTGACCTGCCTTCTCTGGTTCTATGGCCATCCCTGATGTAGCTGCCATTTGCCTTGCCGCTTTCTTGTTTTTAATAGCTTCGGTATCTTTCTCAGCTATTTGCATCTTCAAGAGTCTCAGTTGTAGTGCTTCCATTTCTGTCTTTTGTGTTTGTCTTTCTTCTGTGATTTCTTCTAATCGTATGTTCTCTTCTATCAGGTGTTTTGATTGACTGGTTAGCACTCTTACTTCATACTCCAATTCTTTGAGATGTTTGTTCATGGAGACTCCATCCAACTGCAAGACTTCTCCTATAGAACCAACATTCGGGGAGGGAGGAGGGACTTCGGCCAGGCTTAGATACAGCTTCGGAGTTTGGATAACTGGAGCCTCTTTGGTTTTTTCTGCTATGTCTTCCCTCACTGGCAGGTCTGCTACTCGGACCACATGTATGCTGTCTGCCAATAGGCTGGCATATTCCAGATGTAGTATCAGACTTGTAACTCTTATAAATCTTTCTTCAGCTTCTCTCCATATAGTTAGCTGTTGTAGGCATTGTGCGTGCTCATAGTCGAGTACTGCTCTTCTATGTGCTTTTGTTGGTCCAGGTTGATCATCTGCTGGAACCAGTCCTCTTGTTTGCCACTGTTCCAACAGTTTCTCTATTTGGTTCCATGTCTTCTGTCTTTTAATTGGAAAGGTTAAAGCATCTGAGCTGATTTTTACTCTTTCCTTGATATCTGCAGTCGAGCCTGGCTGGTCGTCTGGTCTCAAATTAGTTTCTCTTGGTGACATGTTCTCTAACTATTCGAATGATCAAAGATTCAAGCACTAGTCCTCTGACTAGTACCTTTGTATTCCTTCAAAATATCCTACATCATCAGAATTGTTAAATCTGTTTTTTTTTAAAAAGCTTTTTTAAGTTTTTTTTTTTTTAATGTTAATAAAGTTAATTAAAAGATAAAAATGATGCACATTTTAAAATCTGAAATGCTAAAAATAAAAAGTTTATGGTTTTGAAATTAGAAATCTGGTGAAAATCTAAATGTACTGTGTACAGTGCACACCGAAGTGTATGGAATTATGTAAATGTCATAACTTGTGTTAGCTTCAATACATTTGTTTGCTTATTTGAAAGAGTATTATATACAATTTCTTATCTTCTAATTAGACACCACTTGCAATTCTATCTCGGCGATGAAGCATGTGTTTATTTATAACACTTAAATTAGACTTCAAAATGCTATTGAGTGTTTCCTCTATGTAATAATTCTGTACTACCAGCAGAGTGCGCTATTGTAATTTCCAGCTTAATCCACTAGGGATTACTGTTGCAAAACTAACCTCTATTTAACAAGAAAAGCTTATTTTCTTCTTAAAAATGGAAAGAGAATTACACTAGGGAAGAACATTACACTATGGTAAAACAACACAGCACATAACCGCCAAAACACATTTGCAAACTGGAATATTTAAAAAAAACGTCAATTCACACTTGCAAGCAGAAAAGAAACGTCCAATTCAGATCCCTACAAATACCAAACTTCCCACGGTAAAATAACCTGTCTATTTTATAGTTCCAACTCTGCAAAGAAATAATGATTTGTCCTTCTCAAGATGGAGTAGGACTGGGTAAAACAAACAGAGTACTTTCAATTAGCATTTCACGAAATGGCGACTGCCGTGTGGTTCATTGTAAACATGCTGGCAAAACAAGATGTCAACTTTTCCAACCTTTGACCTGAAGAACAAAGGGATTTGAAAACACCTCGTGGCTCTCACAGCGGAGTTTAAAATTCAACATAAAACAACACTGCAGTTTAAAATAACATTTCTATTTAATGTACAAAAATCATAGCTCTCAACCCATGCACGTAATTTTTTGACTTTAAGAGCCAGTATGGTTATCTCCTGTTTAAACACGCTATAATGGGACAAAGTAAGATGCCAATCAAACACAATCAGCAGAATATCGTCTACTAACGCACGAATGTCGCACTTCTCGTCGTAATCCACACGCAATGTCTGTTTGAAAACAGAAAAAACAACCACTGAAAGTTTCAAACTTTTCAGGCCTTTTTCCAGAAAAGGACTTTTTTATAAGAAAGCCTTACACTGTAATTAAAACACTCACTCAACTGTGTACTTGTCTCAAACAGTCTCTACTGTTTAATGGCCTCAAACCATTCACGTTAAATTAAAACATAACAAGAAACACATTTTGAAATGATTGCCCTCATCACACAAAGGACTTTTAAAAAGAAAAACAGCCTCACACTGTCTTTAACACAAACACTCACTCCAATATTCTCAGCTTCTACTGTGATTGTGTTCTTTTGTCTAAATAGCCTCAAACCATTCACGTTAACTTAAAACGTAACAAAGAACACTATATTGGAGCGATTAGCCTCTTGCCGACATGTAATAACAGACAAACGAATAGCATGCAGGGTTAAATATAAGAAAAATAAGTAATTTGAACTCACCCTGCTGGTGAAAAAGCAACGCCTCGTGTTATATGATTGTTGTCGTTATAAATGTGGTTGTTTTAACATTAATTGCCCAGCTATTTTCAGGAACCGGAAGCAGCAGTCCAACACACAGTCCTAAGATTGTCCTGCATACATTATTGAAGAATTTGACTTAACAGGTTTCTTCTAACCGATTGTTTGAGATCTCTTGTGTGTCGAACAATTGCCAGCGGTCCCGGGCAACAGCCGGCTGTATAGTCTCTCCCGGTCCAACTAGAATCACGTCGGGGTCACCAATTGTTATCTATGTGTGGTTATTCTAGCATCCAGGAGAGAAGCTTAAAAAGGAGACTAAATGGAGTCTCTGAGATTGTTTCAAATTGGTACTTTAATTAATAAAAAGCGTGGTAATGTTACAAACAGGATATTGTCCGACAGAAATACAGCTGTGTATGTGGCTCTGGTCAGCGGCGAAAGAGAGCGTACCCCTCAGGTCGCGCTGTTTATATATCCTCTGCTGGCTCCTCTGGTGGCTCCTCCCTGCAGGCCGGCTCTTCACATTTCAATGTCCATTGTTATGCATATCAGAGGATACAGACATTGTACATTCAATATAGGAATATGGGACGGGTGGCGCAGTGGTCTGTGCATCCGATCATCAGATCAAGGGGGAGTGCTGGGGAACTCCAGTTCGAAACCCGCTCCCGCAGCCACTGCGTCAGGCCGTTGTGTCCTTGGGCAAGACACAACGGGTATTGTCCACAGTACATGTATAATACCAATGTATACTTGTAAAAACGCCTCGATGACCTCGAGGCGTGAAGATGGACGGTGTGGCGCAGTGCGCTGTGCAATGATCATCAGATCAAGGGGTGAAACCTGCCGCTGCTGCGTCTGTAAAGCCGGTGGGTCCTTGGGCAAGACCCTTCACCTGAACTTGCTCCTGTGGGTATTGTCCACAGTTTCTGACCATTGCATGTATGATGTGCAATGTGTGCATATGTAAAGGGCTTTGAGTCATTGATAATGCGCTATACTAAATGTAAGGAATTATTATTATTATATATCTAAACACGCCTTTTCTCCTCCTTAACTCTTTCATAACTTTTCATTTAACACATTCTAAACGCTGTAATCAATACTCCTAAAAATACAGGAAATACTTCACAGCAGTTTGGTTTCACGGTCGTTCCGAATGTTGTCACATGCTATCCACAACTGTAAACAATAACGTACTCAAATAAACTGTACCTTATTCAACAATAATAATATCTTGGTTCTATAGTTGTAATGTTGAAATCAGTAGGTTTCGCTGTGCAACATCATATCGCTGCTAAATTCACCTCTATAGTAAATGGTATATTAGCCTCATTCGCAGATGAAGGGTTTTCAGAATAAAAGCTTAACAACTGGTTGTGCACAATAACTTCAGATTTTTCAGTATAAAACAGCATTTAAACTGACTGTATGTTTAAGGTGCACTATGCTCTCAAAACATTGATTTTAATTTCTAACAAGGTTTATTTTCCTTTTCTTTAAAGTGCTTTACGAAGGAGGAGTATTGATGTACTACCACTTGCGCGTTGTCACCTGAAATGACAGCTGACGGAGAGGGAAGAGCAGATTTAAAGGGGTTAGTGGGTGCAATGATAGGCTTGTGAAAATGGGGGGAAGTGATTGGTTAGCTGGGGAGTGACGCCCCCGATCACATTATTGAGAGAGGAGAGAGTATTGAAATGACGTGTAACAGACAGAGGATATTGGTCTGTTACCTTGTGCCCTTAACTCGGTTTGTGTGTGTGTGTATGTAAATGAGCTGTGCGGTTCCTATGCTGTTAGTGGCCGTACCGACCTCGCAACATCCGCGGTGATTGGACGGACGTCACCCAATCCCCGCCCGCTTCTGCCACGTCATCCGGGGGAGGAGTATAAAGGCCGGGCACGGACACCATTCGGGAGGCTCTGTATTGTGTGACAGACGCCTCAAGCCTCTCATTGTGACAAGGCCATTTTATGTGATTCCTTAGACTGCCTAGCAGTGGATATTCTGTGCCCCGTTAGACTGCCTAGCAGTGTGTTCAGTAGGGTTCTGTGCGAGCACACTGATTGGCAGTGTGTCATCGTATTCTGTGTTTAGTATAGGGGTTGTGTGTGTGTATTGCTTAGCTCCTGTAGAACAGCATTTAGGATATTGACATTGTGAAACAGCTTAGACCCAGGTTAGCTTAGCACCTGTAGATCAGCATTTGGGAAAGTATTGCTTAGACCCCGGTGATTAGCCCGGTTGATCAGCAACAGCTGTGTTCCCACACCTCCTCATTTTGTTTAGTGTTTTGTTCCACTTTAGAAGTGAGGTACTTTCTTTCTTTTGTATTATATTGTGCAACTCTCTTTTGGAGTTCCCCTTCTGTTAAATCACAACAGTTTGGTCTGTTGTTGGTCCAGGCTGTTCGTGTGTATATTACTGTGTACATTGTTTTGGGTTACAAATAAACCACCGGTAACATATACCAAATCCAATCTGGTCGTGTCGTGTCCCTTTGGGCACGTAACAGTCTTCCTGATTGAACTTGCGCTAAGCTTCATTTCAATCAGGAGAGACGTGATGTATGAAATACATGTTTATTACCGGGACACATAATATGAATGAAATAGTGATTGACAGATTTTAATGAGTGAATTAAATGGTGTTTGGCGATTAGGCCCCGGTTTGCAGGATAATCATTCGGGAGGGGAAAAAAACGCTCCGATTGAAACCCCCAAAATAAGTGAAGTATGTATAAATACACATTGCATAAAGATGTACATTACATGATCATTTAGTGACTGGACAGGGAGGCAGTTTTAGTTTTTATTTACAGGAAAATCAATTATCTTTGATTGAGGACAGGCACCGGTCCGCCTGTCTGCTCGCAAACTGTCTGATATTAATGTGTGTCATGTCCGCAGGTCCTCATAAACCCTGTGACTGATTCAGACCAAGCATCCTCAGCCTGCCTGCAGCTGGGAGCTCTCTCCACAGGAGGAAGAACAGACTGGATAAAAAGAAAACTATCTGGAGCCTTGAATATTGGCTTGAATATCAGCAGTCTGGAAAGATGATGGACTTCCCTGACAGGTTTCTCCCATGTATGCACACATGGCAAACTCATGAGAATTTGCAATATCGGTGATCGTTTGATTTGCATCTTAGAGAAAGATTTATGACGTAACATTAGGGGCTTTTTTTAATCAGACAGCACCGATTAAGATCCTCATGTGTCAGAAGACAGATGTTCAACACTGTGGATGCAGGATTGAAAAAACACCAGGTTTCTTATAGCTGTAGGTGGAGACATTCATTCCTCTGTCAAGAAGGAGGGTGCTTTGTGCAGGCTGCTATTACTTGTTACAACAATGCAAATACAGTTATACTGTAACTGACAATTGTAAGAGAAATGTATATCTTTGTTCTATTGTCATTAACCTTTGTCTGACTTTCCTCCTTTGTGGCTTCATGCACCTTAGTTTCTTTAGAAAATGTCAAACTTACACACACATCACTAGGGTTGGGTATCGTTTGAATTTCCACGATTCTGATTCCGATTCTACTTTTCGATTCCGGTTCTTAACGGTTCTCAATTCCGATTCTTTGAGGGGCAGGGTAAAAATATTATAAATCGCTTCTTCCACCAAAAAAAGTACATTTATTCGAGAAACTTTTACACAGGTTAGTTTACAGTAATATTCACATTAATCAGTCTGTTTATATTCACTGCTATGTAACTGTAACCTGAGAACCACTGAAGCTACAACAGTCCAACTTTTAAAGAACAGTTCTTGTTGAGAAAAACAAGCATATCTGCCTTCTCAGGCATACCTGGAAGAAATGTTTGAACATTTTAAAGTAAAATGCTTCAATCTGGTGCACTTTAAGCAGAATTACTAGAGACTAGATCTAGGGGGTACAACTCTAAACACCCATATGAAAAAGACTGGTTTATATTTTATTAATCAAATAAGTATGTGAACATAACCTAGTAACCTACCATAGCCAATAACAAATACATGTAACGTATTTTATTTTTGTTGTTCATTCATATCTTATTTTACTATTTTATTTATGCGTATTTTTGTATCTCTCCAGTTTAAAACGATATGTCTGATTTACTGTCCTATAGTATACATTGGAATGATTTCAAACCTGTTTTATCCCAATAATTATAAAGGAGTGCCTTGGAAATATGCGTTTACATAAATTGTGATCAAAACGTTTGAGACCCACTGAAATAACTTAGACTAAAGTGAACTATCTAAACACTCAGAGTCCTTTACGTCACTGAGCTGTAGTTATCAGCCTCAGTCTGACTGGAGAGGACTCTCCCTCCACATCATTGTAGAAACATCTTCTTCTAATATCCGTTAGAGCAGCTAGCACCAGATGCTAATAACAACAGCGCGTACGGGTGCACCCAAGCCCCCAGGAAGTGCGCCGGACTCAGATGGAAATATTCGTGCTGGCCAAACGGCGGTACTGCACATCCGTTTGGTTGCCAGGCCCGGAAACACTTTTTCCCATTGACTTACATGGGGAAAGAATGGTCTGTAACTCGTTGGATAATTTTTTTTAAACTAAATAAACAACCCAGTATGAACACTTGTATAGCCCTTATTAAAAACATTCGTTCCTCAAGTTGTAAAAATGTGCTAATAACGTTATTCTGAGAGTT